>NC_029792.2:66882538-66886122 GCF_000816755.2 Arachis ipaensis | reverse complement strand
CCTCGACGACACCACAGTGGCAGCGCTGGTTCTTCCCAGCTCGTCAAGGTTCAGGCTCGGTCTCTCCTCTCATCTGGGCTCGACGGCGACACGGACTTCAGGGAACGGCGACGCCAACCTCTCCTCGCGCGATCCTTCCTCTGGGTTTTGGTTTTTCTCCACGACGGTGTGCAGCAGAATGCGACAATCAGCGGTGGAATAGGTTCGGCGGCAGCAGGCAGCAATGCCATGGTGTTTGAGCAGTAACGTGACGACGGCTGGGCGGCGAGATTGATGGCGGCTCGGCTGTAGAACGCATCCCTCCGTTGCTCTCTCCCTCAACCCCTCTCTCCGTGTCTCAGCCTCGACGCGGCGGCGGCAATAGTGGCTCCTCGCCGGCGCCGTTCCTCCCATCTCCCCTCTCCTTCTTCCCGTTTCCTCCTAACCCCTTTCTTTCTTTTGCTTCATTTTGCAGCTGTTGCTGAGTATTGTTTTGAGAAGGGGGAAGCATCTGTTTGCTGCTGCTGGGTTGGGTGAGAAGGGTACCGGGTCACTGGGTTAGGATTTCAGGGTTGGGGCTTTATTCATTTTTTTGAAAACTAGGGTTAGGGGCATTTTAGTACTTTCAAATAAAAATGGGAATAATATATTAATTGAAACCCAAATTAAATCTAACACTAATTATATATAGAAAATACTATTTTTTCATCAATTTCACAAATTATTTTCAATAAAATGCTTGAATCCAAAAATTAGGAATAATATAATTAGTTTCTCTATTTTCCAAAATAGTAGTATTAATATTTTGAAATATTAATTATTTAATCCAAATCATGTAAAATCCTTATTATTTTATAACTGCCAATTTTATAATTTAATTATAGAAAATAACCCAATAATTATGAAATTAAGTAAAATCTTCATTTTAATTATCAACACTTGATTTAATCATTGTCAATGAAATAATTTCTAAAAGTAAAGTCCCTAATAATAAATATATTCAAAATCAGCTCATAATAAGATTCTTCAAAAGTTCTGGGTCTTACATTCTACCCACCTTACAAAAATTTTCGTCCTTGAAAATTAAAGTAATACATAAGATAGTACATAGTCTTAGTACTCTCAAATACTTTTAGAAAAGTAAGAAGTCTTAGCATATATGTATAAATGTTCTAATACTGAAGAACCATAAGATTTAAATATACGGATAAGGTATGGTGTAAAGCAGAAGATACTCGATAGGCTCCATGCAAAAGATGACATGGTTCAAACATGTGATAGTAAAGCAAGACATCGAAGGCTATAAAACAGAATGGGGTTAAAACGGCGTGATTAACATCCGCACACTAATCTCATATCAACATCAAAGCTTCAACTTTCCAACTCCTTCAAGCACTTTACAATCCCCTTATCAGATCATAGCCTAACACCCACAAACTTGTTTGCAAGGGACAAAACACCCACAACTCATAACGTGGTACACCTACCGCTTCAACTTCCATATACACATATCACATCTCAAAGGACTAACGCCTCGTATTACTACATCTACAGATCACACGTGACATCAAAATAATTCTCGAGTCTACTCAGAATGATACAAGATTTAGAACGGAGAGACAATTGTCAAGGACAATACTCATAGATTTGAAAGAATGTATCCAATTCCAGATAAACAAGGATGTTCAAGCAATGAAGTTTGCTAGAAGCAATTCAATTGACAACCTGAAAGATAACCCTTGGGTCAAAGAAATTCAGTAGGATCAATAAGAAGAAAATCAGTGCATTGGTTTGAAACAATTTCAAGCTGAGTTGAAGATGCATGAGGTTTACAGGAAAGAATATCTCAAACCCAAGGCAAAGCTCATAGAACTCAAGAGCAAGATTAAAGATACTTCCGAATACATTGTTTATAAAAGAATCGAAAACTTGTGGAAAATCACTTTGTAGTCTAAAAGAAAAGTTAAGCAACAAACATTCTTCAAGAGAGTAACAAAAGCATAAACATAGTTTTGCTCTAATAAAAATTTCATGTTGAAGTAGATCATGAAAAGTTTTACAAACAACATGTACACAGGTTTGGTTAAGCGCTAAAATATTTCCTCAAATATTTTAGAAAGATTGTTAGGCACACATCTCAACCAAGGCAATCATAAAACTCGGAAGAAATATCAAATGCTTGTTCAAAATTCTCAAAGTTCATATTCAAACAAGCATGTATAAAAATTATAGCAAGGACGGAAGAGAAAATTAAACTCTATTTAGAAGAGAAAATCCGAGGTAGAAATTTTGCTTAAAAATTGGTAAACGAAACAAGTGGTGCGTTACCAACAAACAGGTTTCCACTAAACAAGGAAGTTCTTCAAAACTTTATCTAAAATAGCGCATGCCAACTTTAAAACAACCTTGTCAAAATCAAACAATGGTTTCACTCTCAATCAAGCAACAAAAAATAAATTCTGTTTAGAATTTCTTACAAGAGAATTCAAAACTCATTTAAACAAGGGTCGAAACAAGACTCCAAAAGTATACTTGAAATCACCATCTCAGAAGGATATTCAAGAAAATTATGGTGTACTTAAAAAGAAGTCAAGCCATACAACAAAGGATCTTAAATCAAAGTAGTTTAAACAAGATCCACTAGGCATGAGACATCAAACAAGCTTTCAATTGATCCAAAAAAATACAAAAGTCATAGGAAAAGACAACTCAATCATTAGTAAGTTCTCAAGGATAAATCTTTAACTAAAAACTCTAGTAGAGACAATGAGAGGATAAACGATACCCTATTTTAAAACGAATTAAACTGACTCACATAAGAATGAGATTCAACAGAGAAGGGGAAACTGAGATTGTTTGTAGTGCTCACAAGAGATAGAAGAATAATTAAAACAGAATCAATATGACATTCATAGAGATAAAAAGCTTAATAAGGAACGAGTCCGCTCATAAGAAGAAAGCCATGAGTCCAACATTTTCGAAAGAACAATGGAATAAACAATGTAGTATGCTAGGCCAAACTCAAATCAAAATGAATTAAGTAAAGTTTGTCAAATGAAACTCAATCGGAATGAAAGCGAAAAATCCTTTCTTTTCGGAATTTGGAAAAATTAGAAACTCTACCGTTGAAAATACATAAGTGAAGGTCCAGGCATGGCCGAGATGGCCAGCCCCCTAAAACGTGATCAAAGGATCATAAGGTAATCCCCCGATGGTCAAAAAGACTAGTAAAAGGTCCTATTTATAATAAACTAGCTACTAGGGTTTACATGAGTAAGTATTTGATGTATAAATCCACTTCCGGGGCCCACTTGGTGTGTGTCTGGGCTGAGCCTGAGTGTTGCACGTGCAGAGGCCATTTGTGGAGTTGAACGCCAGTTTCCGTGCCAGTTTGGGCGTTCAACTCTGGTTTTGGATCCTTTTCTGGCGCTGGACGCCAGATTTGGGCAGAAGGCTGGCGTTGAACGCCAGTTTACGTCGTCAATTTCTGGCCAAAGTATGGACTATTATATATTTCTGGAAAGCCCTAGATGTCTACTTTCCAGCGCAATTGGAAGCGCGCCATTTCGAGTTCTGTAGCTCCAGAAAATCCACTTTGAGTGCAG
>NC_029792.2:66881927-66882173 GCF_000816755.2 Arachis ipaensis | reverse complement strand
ATTGTGTGGAAGAAAATGTATCCCCTGAGGTATCTCAGGGATCTCTTGATTTGCAGTCAAATATTCTACCACTGAGCTAGAGACCCTTGATGGAAGCTTTTGTCTTCCTTTTCCTCTTTCTAGAGGTTTCTCTGGCCTTAGGTGCCATCAATGGTTATGGAAAAAAAAAAGCTATGCTTTTTACCACACCAAACTTAGAATGTTGCTCGCCCTCGAGCAAAAGAAGAAAGAATAGAAGAATAAGAA
>NC_029792.2:66879444-66881443 GCF_000816755.2 Arachis ipaensis | reverse complement strand
ATGGAAGTCCATGAAACTTGCAGTTCTGCTGCATCAGAGAAACTAATTGAGGTTTCAGCTCAAATTTGTTTGCTCCAATGGCAGGAATGGAGATGCTTCTTCCATGTAAATTGGAATTAGGTGCAGTAAAGTCACCAAGCATCTTCCTTATATTATTATTATTTTCGGCTGCCATCTCCTCTGCCTGTTCGAAAATTTCTGAAAGGTTATCTCTGGATTGTTGTATTTTAGCTTTTTTTAATTTTCTCTTCAGAGTCCTTTCAGGTTCTGGATCTGCTTCCACAAGAATGTTCTTATCCTTGCTCCTGCTCATATGACAAAGAAGAAGGCACAGAAAAATAATAATAATAATAATAGAGATCCTTTATACCACAGTATAGGGATCCCTGTGTGAGTAGAAGAAGAGGGGGAGACAAATAATGTAATATAATGGAAGAAACACAACTGTGAGGAGGCTAGAGATATGAGATGAGATGTTAGGATATGAATGAATAAATAGAATAAGATGGGAGAGAGGGAATTTTCGAAAATATTTTTGAAAAAGAGTTAGTGATTTTTGAAAATGGTTTTTGAAAAATGTTAATATTTTTCGAAAATTAAGATTTAAAAATTAAATTAATTAATAAATTAAAAAGAAATTTTGAAAAAGGGGGAAGATATTTTCGAAAAATGAGAGAGAGAGAGTTAGTTAGGTAGTTTTGAAAAAGTTAAGAAACAAACAAAAAGTTAGTTAGTTAGTTGAAACAAATTTTGAAAACCAATTTTGAAAAGATAAGAAGTTGGGAAGTTAGAAAAGATATTTTGAAAAGATATTTTTGAAAAAGATAAGATGAGAAGATATTTTTGAAAAGATATGATAGAAATTAGTTTTGAAAAAGATTTGATTTTTAAAATCACAATTAATGACTTGATTCACAAGAAATCACAAGATATGATTCTAGGACTTAAAGTTTGAATCTTTCTTAACAAGCAAGTAACAAACTTAAAATTTTTGAATCAACACATTAATTGATTATGGTATTTTCGAAAATTTGATATAAAAATGAGAAAAAGATTTTTGAAAATTATTTTTGGAATTTTCGAAAATAACCAAGAATTTTGAAAAAGATTTTATTTTTGAAAAAGATTTTGAAAAAGATAAGATTTTCAAATTGAAAATTTGATTTGACTCATGAGAAACAATTTGATTTTTTAAAAATTTTTGAAAAAGTCAACTCAAATTTTCGAATTTGATGAGAGAAAAAGGGAAAGATATTTTTTTTATTTTTGAATTTTTATGATGGGAGAGAAAAACAAGAAAAATGATGCAATGCATGGCAATTTTAGATCAAAATTATGAATGTGTGCAAGAATGCTATGAATGTCAAGATAAACACCAAGAACACTGTGAATATCATGATGAACATCAAGAACATATTTTTGAAAAATTTTATATGCAAAGAAAACATGCAAGACACCAAACTTAGAAATCTTTCATGTTTAGACTCTAATAAATAAAAAATGTACATGTAAAACAAGAAAAGACACAAAACAAGAAAAACATCAAGATTAAACAAGAAGACTGACAAAGAACAACTTGAAGATCATGAAGAACACTATGAATGCATGAAATTTTCGAAAAATGCAAGATTCACATGCAATTGACACCAAACTTATAACATGACTCAAGACTCAAACAGGAAAACATGAAATATTTTTTATTTTTGTGATTTTCTAAAAAATTTTTTTTTTGAATTTTTATTTTATATTTTTCGAAAAATTATTTTGAAAAAGAAAAATAAGGATTCAAAATTTTTAATATGAATTCCAGGAATCTTATGCTATAAAGCTCCAATCAAAGGGTCAGGCACGGCTTGATAGCCAGCCAAGCTTTAGTATGTAACTCAGACATGACACGCCTGACATTCGTTACATTCAACAGCCAATTGGCTAAGAAAGATAAAGAAGCTCTTCTCTTGAGTATAAGAATTGAGACATGGCTTTACAGCCAGCCAGGCTT
>NC_029792.2:66838897-66878890 GCF_000816755.2 Arachis ipaensis | reverse complement strand
GAAGTGTTTGTCAGGCACGCGTTCATAAGGGAGAAGGATGATGAGCGTCACACATAATCATCACCTTCATCACGTTCTTGGGTGCGAATGGATATCTTAGAAGCGAAATAAGATGAATTGAATGGAAAACAGTAGTACTTTGCATTAATCTTTGAGGAACAGCAGAGCTTCACACCTTAATCTATGGAGTGTAGAAACTCTACCGTTAAAAATACATAAGTGAAGGTCCAGGCATGGCCGAGATGGCCAGCCCCCTAAAACGTGATCAAAGGATCATAAGGTAATCCCCTGATGGTCAAAAAGACTAGTAAAAGGTCCTATTTATAATAAACTAGCTACTAGGGTTTACATGAGTAAGTATTTGATGTATAAATCCACTTTCGGGGCCCACTTGGTGTGTGTTTGGGCTGAGCCTGAGTGTTGCACGTGCAGAGGCCATTTGTGGAGTTGAACGCCAGTTTCCGTGCCAGTTTGGGCGTTCAACTCTGGTTTTGGATCCTTTTCTGGCGCTGGACGCCAGATTTGGGCAAAAGGCTGGCGTTGA
This sequence comes from Arachis ipaensis, assembly GCF_000816755.2. Lineage (NCBI taxonomy): Eukaryota > Viridiplantae > Streptophyta > Magnoliopsida > Fabales > Fabaceae > Arachis > Arachis ipaensis. The sequence goes on along the minus strand of NC_029792.2, from coordinate 66,878,346 downwards.
ACGCCAGTTTACGTCGTCAATTCTTGGCCAAAGTATGGACTATTATATATTTCTGGAAAGCCCTAGATGTCTACTTTCCAACGCAATTGGAAGCGCGCCATTTCGAGTTCTGTAGCTTTAGAAAATCCACTTTGAGTGCAGGGAGGTCAGAATCCAACAGCATCAGCAGTCCTTTTTCAACCTCTGAAACTTGATTTCTGCTCAAGTCCCTCAATTTCAGTCAGAAAATACCTGAAATCACAGAAAAACACACAAACTCATAGTAAAGTCCAGAAATGTAAATTTAACACAAAATTTATTAAAAACATCCCTAAAAGTAACTAGATTCTACTAAAAACATACTAAAAACAATGCCAAAAAGCGTATAAATTATCCACTCATCAATGGCCAAATATATAATCAAATAAAGATGTGCATTGGAACTATGGTAAAATTACTAGAAAGTCAAATTGTATTTTAAGTAAGTGCAGTTCCATAAACCAGTAAAATCACAGGCGGGGTATTAGAAATAAATAGTTGTTAAACTGTATAAGAAATTTTCAAAGATTCATATATAGATTAGTATATATTTAATCAACAACAATTTTTATAAGAATCTCAAGATTGGATGTAATCACTGTCAAATAAGAGAAAAACTGAATCAAAATTTTCTCTAAGAATGGACTCGAAATCTGGAGTTAAAATGCACAGCGTAATAGGACAAGTTCAAAACTATATCAAAGAATACATGAATCAAGAAGAACTCAAACAGATGAAGATAGACGCAACAAGGATTCCAAACAAGCATATGCAATTAAGATCAAACAAGAATGCATATGAATACAGGAATAGAGTTGAAAAAATCAAACTACTTTTCAAAAGGATTAACAAACAAGAACTTCAAGTTAGGACATGAAAGAACATGTTAACTCGAACAGAATTCAAGACATACAACTGAATAGCCTCGAGAAAGAGTTTCTAACGTTCCCAAAACTCGCGATTTACTTTACTCAAAACTCATATATCATCTATGATAACCCATTAGTGCTCTCATATACATAATTCACTAGTATTAAGCCGGCGAAACTTAATATCAGGAACTATGCAGTGCAAATCTAATGGCATTAATCAATAGACCGTCATGCACTTAAAGCTCTAATTCTCGTCATTCGACAAGACCTAATATATGACAAATGCCCAGAGTATGCAACTGAAGCATAGTCGGTCCATTCCTCAGGCTCTATAGGAAAGACTGCTCTGATACCATAATATTCATGCGTATGCGCACCTGGCGCATACGCATCGATTATCCTGAATGCGCTACCCACGCGTACGCGTGGGCGACGCCTACGCGTCAACTGCGTCACCTGTACCTCAAGTATAGTTTTCAGAGAGTTAGGCAAACTCCGGGCTGGCACTATGCTCTGAGCCTAACCCGGCTCACGCGTACGCGCACCTAGCGCGTACGCGTCCTTCTGTCCACCTGCGCATCAACGCGCCAATGTGAATGACACGCCCGCGTCGATCGCGTAACTCGAACTCTTGGTACTTCAAACCCGAGAGTTGCGCAAACATTCCGCCAACACTGTGCTGGGAGCACAACTCCCATTGACGCATCAGCGCACCTGATGTTTGCGTGTCCATCTGCTTCATGAACAATCCACACGTGTGCGCACCGTGCGCGCGCGCGTCGATACTCTTGCAGCCAGCTCCTGGTACTTCAAACCTGAGAGTTGTGCGAGGTTCGTGCTGACATTGGGCTACTGGAACAACTACCCTCACACGTGCACATACGGGTCCAATCTTCTTCTGTCACCAATGCTTACGCGTGGGTGACGCCTCCGCGTCCCTGCTATCTTCATCCTATCCACGCGTACGCGTAGAGGGTGCGCGCGCGTCGACCTCGCGACGCAACTTACCTGTAACGTGCCTCTTTTCAAATCCCCCTACCCCTCTTCTCGTATTTCCATCTTCTTCCTCTAGTCCCACCTTCTCTACCCCTTCAACCACCACTATCACTCTTTCTCGGCCCCTTCCACCGGTGGCACTGATCACCGGCGACCACTACTTCCGGTGGGTCCTCTCCTCTCTTCCCCCGATTCTCGTCCTCTCTCTTCTCCCTTACATTCCCCATTACCTTTTTCTCCCTCACAAGGTACTCTCATCTTGCATTTTTCTTTGTTTTGCCTCTTTCTTCTTCTTTCCTTAGTTGCATTTCTTTGTTCTTCTACCTAGCTAGCTTCATTCATGCTTACTTGCTTGTTTGCTTTTTTTTCCTTTATTTTTTTTCATTTCTCATGGGTGTTAGGAGTGGAGATTTCTATGGCATTAGTGGGTCCATTTGTTTTATTTGATCTCCTTACAATAGGTGGTGCTCTATGATAATTGATACTGCCTTGTGAGATGCTACCTTGTCATATTTCCTCCATCAGCTTGTTACTTAAGGGTTGCACACCAAGTGTTTGTTGAAAGGCACATATGAGTTTTTGTTTCAACTTTGACTTAATGCTTTCCACTTAGTGTCCTTTCTCACTCACTTGCTTACTCCTATGTGCATTGATCCTATTATTCTTCATGTTTCTTATTTCACATGCTCACCCCTTATGACTTGCTTCTTGTTATTGATGCTTGGTTACATACTTCTCATGCCTTTTTTCTTTACATGCTTATACCACTCTTGCATCACATGCTAAGTGACATGCCATTATTTCCTATTGTCTTGCTTACATGTTGCAGCTGTCATGTCTCCAAGACACCTATCTTTTTGTGGCTCTCTTTATCACTTGCATGAGATTTTCCATGTGTGTTTCTTTGAGTTTAATGTATGCTCTTTCCTTTCTTTAGGATGGTCCTCACAAAGGATAAAGGAAAGGCACCAAAGAAGCCGCCTACCAAGAAGTTACCTCAAAGATCCACCACTAAGGTGCACCAAGCACCGACGGCTAAGCCCCTCCTCAAAAAGACGAGGAGCATCATTAAGATTGATGAACAAGAGAAGGAAAACCCTGCAAGGGACTCTACTAAGTTTCCCAACTGGTATTGTGAGCTCATGTTCTCCCTTCTGACTGAAAGGAACTATCACCCGGAATCTTTTCTCAACCCTCCGGCCCACATTATTGAGTTTGTCATACCCCGCATTGAGCGGCGGCAGTGGGGGTTTCTCTTGAGAAGTCTGCAGGAGGCTAATCTCTCATGGGTGGTGGAGTTTTACTCCAACTTCTACTGACCTTCTCTCACATCCATATTTGTGTGCCAAAAGCAAGTTTCTGTCTCAGAGGAGGCTATTCAAGGAGTACTTAAGACCGGACCATTGGCGGATGGGATAGACGCCTACCAGGAGGCCTTGAGGTAGCATTGCGAATTTGATTTCAATTTCGATTGGGATGCCGTTCTCCTGGTAATTGCCAACCCGAAAGCTTTTTGGATCCAAGGGAGAATGAGATTCCGGACCACGGGCATTGACGCGCATTATCTCATTGTGGAGGCCCAAGCATGGGCCCAAATCTTATCCCACTATGTACTCCCAAGCACCCACGGGTCCTCTATCACCGTGGAGCTAGCCTTGTTGGTTTGGTGCATACTTACAGAGAAACCGGTCAATGTCCCTCTTCTCATCCGACAAGCCATGAGTCATGTCCATGCTAGGGGAAACCTACCCTTCCCTGCTTTGGTAACCGAGTTAGTTGCTGCGGCCGGTGTCCCTCGGGAGGCTAAGGATCGGAAGGCACTAATTCCAATGGACGGTGATGTCGTCCCATCTGGAAAATATCTCAAGCCCCCGACATACATCGGGAACCTTGACATAGCAAATCCCATGGGCATTCCCACCACTTCATCCGCACCACCTAGATCATCCCACCAACGCCTTGAGGATCTCCATAAGAAGATGAACCGATATGAACGGCAGAACCAACGCCAGTTTGCTTATGTGAAGAAGCTTTTCAGTTTTGTGGCCCCACCTATGGAGGAACCGGAGATTTCCACTACCACCTCAAACGTGAGTGGAGATAGCTTGGATGGAATGGATAGTGGAAGCTCCAAGGCCGTTTTCCCCTTGCGCCTCACCAATAGCACCGAGAACGGTACTAACTCTTAAGTGTGGGGAGGTCGTTCGACCGGTCTCCGTAAGTAACACCCAAATAAACTTTGATTCTCTTTAGGTAATTAGGATAGATTTCATGATTAGGTTTTGCTTTTGTACACTTTTCTGCATGATAGTTATTTCTTGTTAGGTCTACTTGGTTAGTATAATGACTTCCTTCCCAAGAAACTATAATTTTTGGGGAACCCTACCAATTTAAAATTTTTTGTGCTAAACTTGCCTGGTGAATGTATTTTGGAACATAGTTTTAGAGTTGAGAACACAAGCAAGTGAGACTTGAACCAATTGCGTGGTTACATCTTATAACCACTTATCTTCCTTCTTGTGTGCATTGTTCTCCTTCTATGAGTGTAATCCTTGATTTGCTTGACTTTATATGTCTATTATTGTGTCTATGAATGCATGTATGTGATTGAGGCCATCATTTCACTTAACCACTTACCCAAATAACCTTACCTTACAACAACCGTTGTTAAGCCAAATTAAGCCTACAATTAACCCACTTGTTCTTAATTTTAGCACATTATAAGCCTAAGGCGGAAAACCATAATTGTCCTTATTTAAATCTTTGATTGGCTTAGACTAGTATGTGTATTATTTAAGTGTGGGAAACGGGGGACATTGGTTGAGGTAAGAACATGTTTTTGTTTTATGGGAAATATTGGGGAGCGGGTATATACTCATGTGTCTATTGAATATGTAAACCATATGCATTGGTACTTTTTGTATATAAGTACGTCAAAAGAAAAAGAGAAAAGAAAGAAAAAAACAAAGAGAAAAGAAAAATGAACAATGAAAAGAAAAAAATATAGAAAGAAAAAAAACAAAGGAAAAAAAAGAAGAAAGAAAGAAAAAGGGGACAAAATGCCCCAAAGCAAGATTCAATAATCATCAATGCATATGTGTGGTGACCGAAGGTGAACACGTGAGAATATGGAAAAGTGAGGAATGGGTAGTTAGGTTAGCACTCGAATGTATAGGTTGTATATAGGTTAGGTGGGACACTTAGGTTAATCAAAGATTCAAATTCTAGCCCACTTATCCGTACATATATACCCCTACCTTAACCCTAGTCCTATTACAATACAAGAAAAGACCTCATGATATGTGTATGCATGCATGAAATAACTGTTGATTGTTAGCGGAAGAACAAATTTTGGAAAGCATGAAATAGAGGAGAATTGAGTGATCAAACCTATACACCGAGCGAATAGAGTGCAAACACTTCCGGTGAGGGTTCGAGGCTCAATTCCTTATTCCCGGCTCTCGAGAGCATTCTTCATGCAAGTTATGCGCACTTCACCTTGATGATTGAAATTGGTAGAGCTCATATATTATTTATCATTTTGCCCTACGTGCTTATATGTGTCTTGGAAGATTGATTTGCTCTTGACCAAGTAGATAGTAACATTCATCTTAGTTGCATTCATTTAGGTACATTGCATTTTATAAATCCCATTCTCTTGTGATTCTTTAGTCTTTGGCTTTCTTATAAGCATGAGGACATGCTTGGTCTAAGTGTGGGGAGGTTGATAAACCCCGTTTTCAGGGTTTATCTTGTATGGATTTTGAGGGTTTTATCAATGATATTCCACACTTATTCATAGAAAATGCATGGTTTTGTGTTCCTTTCCCAACCTTGCTTCATGGATGAAAACATGCTTCTTTTACACTAAATATGCCATATTTGAATCCTCTTCTATTATCATTTGATGCCCTAATCCATTTGTTAAGTGATTTCAGAGTCTTTAGGATAAGGATGGCTTAGAAGGAGAGAATGAAGCATGCATGAATGGAAAGGGGCATAGAAAATGAAGCTTTGAAGCTTGAGCAATGACGCGCACGCGTACCTTGCACGTACGCGTGGATGCGTGCCACTGGATCGGCGCGAGGAAGCCAAAGCTAGAAGCTGGCGCATTCGCGTGGCTTGGCCAGAACCTCATAGATGCATATGCGTGCTTGGCGCTTGCGCGTGGATCGTGAAAAACCTTAGGGACGCGCACGCGTGCTATACGCGTACGCGTCGGTGTCTGCACGTGATTTTTAAGAGGAAAACATGCCCAGCAAATTCAGAAAAGCTGTGGGACCCAATTGGAACTAATTCTGGCGCCAAAACCCATAAGAAGACCAAGGGATGAAGGGGTTCTCATCTATTGACTCATTTTTAGATATTTTTAGTTGGAGGTTACATTTTGTAGAGAGAGAAACTCTAACTTCTCTTTAGTTTCTCTCTAAGGTTTAGCTTCTCAAATTTGGAATTCTCTTGTATTCATTGGTGAGATCTATTGTCAATTCACTTCTATATTGCTTCAAGTTGTAGATCTAGATTCTCCTATTCTCAATTTAGCTCTTGTTCAAATTACTTATGGATCTTAGCTTGTGGATGTTGTTACTTCTATTTCCGTTTATACATTGAGGTAATTCAAGTTCTTAGCCTTCAATTGTTTGATTGTTGTTAATCTCTTGTAGTGGACACCTTTGATTTCAAGTTTACTCTCAATTTTACAATGTCTCTCATCATTGCTCTCCAAGTGTTTGAAAAAATGGCAACTTTAACTATGGAGTAAACTTTTCCTACTTGGCTTGGGGGTTGAGACATTGGAGACACTTGAATTATTAATGTCTTTTGTTGATTATCAATTGGAAAATGCTAATTGATTTGCATGTCACTAAAGCTAGACTACCCTAGGGTTAGGCTAGGACTTGTGAATCCAAATTGATTACTTTCACTTGACTTTCCTTCATACTATAGGTTAACTAAGTGAAGCAATAACTAATTGTGATTACAATTGATAGAAATAATGATGATAGGAAGTCCAATTCTCACTTCTAGCCAAGGCTTTTATATCGTTTGATTTTCATTCACATTACTAGCTTGTTCTTTTCTTATATGAAACTCTAAATACCCATACACTCTCTAACCAACAATGTGCATCTTGGAGCATTCCTAGGGAGAACGACTCGAGACTCATACTCTCGGTTATTGATTTTAGATTGTTTGATGTAGAATTGTGTGTCGTTTTAGACTATACTACGATTAGATTTATTGATAAATTCTATACCGGCATAAAATCACTCATAAAAATGGCGATGTTCCCGGGGAGATTTGATGTTGAGATGGTGGTGGTTTTTTATGTGGCTCATATGGCTCAAAAGGTGGTTGGTATGGTGGATATGGATTAGGGTCATATGAATGTGGTTGGTGAAAAGGGGCTTGTGAGTATGGTTGAGGGTTATGTTGAGGGTATGGCTCATAGGCATATTGTGGTGGTTCTTGAAAGTCACAAGGAGATTCACCATAACCATTGGATTGATATGCATCATAGAATGGCTCTTCTTTATAGTGTATTGGTGGAGGTTGTTACCATGTAGATTGATCATATGCATATGGCTCCTCCCACCTTTGATTGACCCATCCTTGATACACATCTTCATTGTAGCCCTCATTTCCTACAACATAGTTAGAACCAAACTCATAGCCAAAGTGAGAATTCATAATGAAAAGAGAAAATAGAAAAAAAAGCTAATAAGAAATAATGAAACAAAATCCTAAAGCTAGCAAAAACTAACAAGCAATCCAAAAATCAAGCTATTCACAATATTCACATATATACAATAACCAATAACATAACACCATTGCAATTCCCCGGCAACGGCGCCATTTTGATGAATGGATTTTAGTATAGTTTAGAATTTCACAAATGAAATCTCGTTGCAAGTATAGTTTCCAAACCAACAAAGAATCCTTTCATACAAAACATGGTTGTCACAAGCACAAACCCCCATAAAAATAACCGAAGTATTCAAACCTCGGGTCGTTCTCCCTAAGATTTGCAATAATGTGTTCAATTATTGGTTATGAAGTATCTTTTAGAGTTTTTGAGATAAGAAACAAGAAATGTAAATGGCAAAAGAAATAAACTAACAACTAGAAAAGCTCTTGGCAAGGAATGAGAATTAGAAGTCCTATCCTAGCTATCCTTATCAACTGTGACAACAATTGTCCATTGCTCCCACTTAGTTAACCTCTAACCATGGAGGAAAGTCAAGTGGATAGATTAACTTGAGTCCACAAGTCCTAGCCTAATCTAGATGAAAGAATAGCTTTAGTGGCATCCAAGTCAATTAGCAACTTCTAATTATCAATCAACAAAGGAGTTAGATAACTCAAGAGTCACTAATTACTCTACCAAAGCCAAGAGGAGAAAAATCTAGTCTACAATCCAACTAAGCATTTTATCAAACATTTGAGAGGCATAAGAGGAAAATAAAAGGAATTGAACAACAACAAAGCAATTCAACAATAAAGGAACATGAATCATAAATTGCATTAAAAGAGAAATAGAAGAAACAAAAATGCATCAACATAAGAGTAGAGAATTACAAGAATTAAATGCTAAACTAGAGAGAGGAGATGTAGAAGAAGAAGAATTCCAAAAGGAAGAGTAAATCTAAGCATGAAATTAACCTAGATCTAAGAAATCTTAATCTAGTTCTACCCTAATCCTAATTCTAGAGAAAAGAGAGAGCTTCTCTCTCTAGAAACTAACTTTCCCTCCAAAAGTAAACTAAACTAATGTAATATGTTCAAAAGTTGTGATTCCCCTTCAATCCTTGGGTTAAATAGCATCAGAGATGAGTTGGATTTGGGCCTGGGAAGCCCAGAAATCGCCCCCAGCGGATTCACTTTAAGTGGGTCACGTGCGAGCATCGACGCGTACGCGTACAGCACGCGTGCACGTCGCTTGATGAATTGCGTTCCACACGTACGCGTCATGTACGCGTACGCATCGCCATGCGACCTCATCGTTTCATGCGTGCGCGTCTGCTATGCGTGCGCATGGAGTGAATTTCTCCCAATCCTTGATTTTCCATGATTTTTCCACTTTGCATACTTTTCTCTTCATTCCTTTGATCCATTCCTAGCCTTTTCAACCTGAAATTACTAACACACACATCAAGGCATCTAGTGGAATCAAAGGTGAATTATATTTAGCTAATTAAGACTTAAAAAGCATGTTTTCACACTTAAACACAAATTAGGAGACGATCATGAAACATGCTATTTTAGTGGATAAAAGTGGGAAAAGAGTGGTAAAATCCCCTAAATTCAACATAGGATGCACCACCAAATAGCGGTACATCACACTGCAGCAAGTGAAAAATGATATAGAATAGACAGTAAATATTGCATAAGCTTAATTCATTTTAAAGATTTACCATATAAAGATCTTATTATCTTAATAGAGAAAAATGAAATATAAACTAAATCAACAGAACAAGTGAAAAATGATGTGATCACTATCATTTCAAAGTTATAAGGGAAAAGGTGTAACCTGGAGCAGCGTAGCCAAAAGTACCAGCAAATGTTGTCCAACTATATGAACCAGGCTTGAGAAACTTAGTAGTCCCAAAATCTAAAACATGAGCTTCATACTCTGAATCCAACATAAAGGCCTATAAGCACATTCTCTTGGATAATTAGCAGTCCAACTATCATTTATATTTATTTCTAAATAATTAAAATAATTCAAGGATACATCAGCTAGTCATTGATTAGAAGTTTTGGTGTTAAAAGATGAGTTCTTAGCTGCTAATCATTGATTCGAAGTTCTGTATACTAGTGCAGCTAAAGGAAAAAGTTTTGCAGACTAGAAGAAAACATGAATAAGCATATTTTCTTCCATGACCGAGATATTTTGTCTATTTTGTATCGCTCTCATTCTTTAAATAAATGCATCATAGTATTTCACTGAATTCAAACAAAAGTATACAACAGTAGATGAGCCAAATAGGTTGTAGACACACAGCAAAAATCAAATCATAGGTAAGAATCAGGATATTTACTTTTGTGAATAATATTAGCAAATGTCAACATATTCATTGTTCTCATTTAGAAAAGCCAAAATGGTCAACAGGTACATTCTTACTGAAGCCTGTTATCTGAAAGCTTTTTCAACATTTTTTTAATACACTTTCTTTGCTTTCTTCATTTCAACATGCTCTTCTCATATATTTATTTTCAGGAAAACTTATACTGGGGTGATGAAATATAATAACATATGTTTTTCTTTTCTCGCATTTGTTAATCATATTTAATTCTATTTAGTTTACCTTTTGCCTTCTCTTTTCATTCGTCCTTTTATTTCTATTCTTGTTATGGTATAGTAAAAAATGAGACCACCAAACTTTTTTCAATAAAATGAAATTCAAGTAAGCAATAAAATGTTAACAAACAACAAACAGTTAGAAGATAAATAAAGAACTAAACAGGAGAACAGGAAGCTAAAGGGAAAAAAATTATCGACACTAATTCATATCTCCTCAATAGGATCTTCCTCTGGCAATTTCTCCACTGTATCTGAAACTGTTGGTCCCTTACTCTCAGGCCTAAGCATCCAATCCAATCCCATTTCTTTTCTTGAAATTTTATTCTCACTTATAGAATCTACTGCAATATTTGTAGCTTCACCTTTTACCTTGCTCTTTTTATTCCCGTGTTTTCTATTTGTCTTTTGATGCCTCCCCTTTTTTCTCTTTGAAATCCTTACTAACATCTGAAGAAGATGATGAGAATTCCTCAGATGAATATCTCTTTTTTCCACTCCTTGATCTTGATCTGTTACTAGAACTCAAAAGCTGTTCCAAAAACTCTTCCCTTTTTCCTTCAATACTATAGACAACACCATATTATGTTGTCTTCCTTCATCGTTACTACCAGCTTTTAGGGCATTTGTTTTGATTGAAGCAGATCTGCATGAAATCTCATGTTGCAATATTTTTATCTGAAATGAAATGCATCGAATAAAAATTAACAAAACAATTTGCATTTCTGAAATTAAGAGTTTAGTGATGAACTCATTGCGAATGCTTACCCTATCCCTTCCCAAATTAAACTCCTGCAAAAATTAACATAACAGAATCATCAATCACCATTATCAAATCGTATCACAAGAACAACGAAAGGAACGAAACGCTAAACGAACTAACCTCCAAGCGAAGAAAAATGGAGGGCTTCAGTTTCGGTTAATTAGCGGATTAAAAATCTAACCTCCAAGGGACGATGACGAAGGGAGAAGATGCGACGAGAGCGGCGGTGGAGGAGGCTCGTGCGACGCGAGCGGCGGCGGCAGCGGCAAAAGATGCTCGTGCGACGGAGACAAAAAAACAGCTCATTGACCGAGAGAGGGAGAAGCTCGTTAGATTTGTGTGGAGTGTGAATGGAGCTGCCGTCTCTGAGCTCAAGAGAAACGTCAAAAGGAGGACGGTAGCACCTCCAGCGAGGGGAGCGGAGGAGCACAAGTTTATATTCCAAAATATGAAGGAGAGGAAGAAGCTCGTGCGATGAAGAGAGCGTGGACGGAGAGAGGAAAAAGCTCTCACTTTTGTAGGGTGTGGATGGAGCTCGAGAAGGTAGGGTTGAGTTAGGGTTACCTCAATATTTCTGACGGAAATTTAAATTACAGATGGATTTTTCATCTGTAATAATTTAATAAAACACAACGTTTTGTCTATTTAATTATAAACAGATTTTCCATCTGTAATCATTTCCCACGAAAAAAAATAATTTTATCGACAGAATTATCGACGGATTCTATTTTCCGTCTGTAATTTATACTAATTTATTTTTTTATTTTCCGACAAAAAATTCTTTTGAAATTTCGTCTGTATTTCCGTGGAATAAAATCCGTCGAAAATATCCATCTGTAATAACTAGTTTTCTAGTAGTGCATGATTATACTAATTTAGAAAAATAGCTTTATTATAATTATATTACAATATTACAATTATATTAAAATTATCAACTCATTTTTTTAATTTATTATTTTTTGTTGACTACTTCATAGAATAAGAATATATTCTTCATTTTTCATTGAAGTTAATCCTTTTAAGGTACAATTTATAATTTTTTATAGTATTTTTTATATACTCATTTTATTATATTATTCTTTTGATAATTTAATGATTGTTCTTAATCCAACTTATTCTTTTCGTCTAATGTTCCAGTGCAATTGTCTCTTGCCGCAATCATTTACAATGCACCACATCCATCAAATCTCATCTCAAGTTATAGTCACTGATTCAGGTTCTAATTACATGGATGTAAGCGTCCAATGAAGGGGCAGTAAACTCTATTTTACCGAAGGATGGTTGGATCTACTCACATACTATGACCAATCTAATGGAATATGGGTAAAGTTAGTTTTCTTGGGAGGAGCTTGATTTTTTATTGAGGAATTATTTTCACAGAACTTTGTAGGCCAAATTCAAGCTCTATCCCCTCCATGTTTTCTACGTCTGCCCTGAAATCTTCGAAGTGGAGCACATATGACATTGAATTTCCTCAATTTAAATTAAGTTTTGGTAAATTCGTGTCAAATTTGGAGATGCAATTTCAACGATTGGTAATATATTCAAATTTTTTATTTTAAGCTTTTCGTAATTATAATAATTTTATAATATATTGTGATTTTTTTTCAGAAATTACCGGCCTTCTTTTGCGTCAATGCAATGCCATTGAGGGAAATAAAGATTAGTTTAGTTTCTCAGTTTGGCAATTCTATACCTTGCCGCATTGCATGGATAGCGGATGATGAAGCTTATTTAATAAGGAGATGGTCAGAATTTGTACGAATTCTAAATGTTCGAACTTATGATGTTAGTTTAGTTGGTTGTTATTACGAGAATGACTCTAATCGATACGTGTTTAAGGATTAATAGATTAAATATTATTTAAATAATTTATTTATTATATCTTTTTTCTCTTCTTTAACTATTTAGATAATATATATATATACTGAACAAGTATCTCCATTGAATTAATTATAAAGGTTAAACAAAACATAATGGCATAATTTTTACCTAATTTTAATAAGTATCTCCATTGAAAATATTGGCTAATTATTGCCGTGTACAATTAGTGTGTGTGATATACACACACTGAGTAATAGTGATGTCTTACAACTATTTTTTATTTAGAGGAATCATAATTCAAACATAGTTTGTCTTCTGTTTTTTATTTTTCATACCTAATGGCTACTAATTATGATTCTATCAATAGTATTACCTATGGTAGATATGTGATGAAAAATTTGAAAAATAAAGGCAAAAATTATAATGTTATGAAAAATTCCATCTAAATTTGACCAGAGCAAGACGGCTTACATAGAAATGGTTCTAATGGATGATAAGGTTAGTTGATTATTTTTCATGATTCTTTTAAGTGATACTAGGTCCAATTTATAAATATTTTTAATAGCTTTATAAGTGCTAATAATTTTTATATAAGTAAAGTATCATTTTCGTCCCCAATATTTGGAGTAAGTCCCAAATTTTTCCCTAATGTTTCAATCGTCCTATTTAATCCTTAACGTTTCAAAACTGATTCAATATTGTCCTGCTGTTAGGAATCCGTTAACAGAATTGACGGCGAGACAAAATTGAGACGATTTTGAAACGTTAGGGACTTAAATAGGACGAAAACGTCAGGGACAAAAATGATACATAGAAATAAATTTTAATTTTATCTTTCAATAATATCAATTTTTTACTATACATAGTATTCAATTATTTTTTAATCACATCTAAGTAAATTACACTTAATTATATTACTTTTATTTTAAATAAATTATTTTTTTATAATTTTATTCTTAAAGATTTTTAGTTATCATGAAATATTTGTAGAATGACTAGTATATAAACTTGCAGAAAAGAAAAAAATAATATATATATATAATAAAATATAAATTATACCTTTTGTCTCTAATGTATTAAAATTTTTTAAAATTATAAGAAAATAAATTTATTTAAAATGAAAGTAATGTGATTAAGTGTAATTTATTTAGATGTAATTAAAAAATAATTGAATACTATATACAATAAAAAATTAATATTATTGAAAGATAAAATTAAATTAAAATTTATTTTTATGCATTGTTTTTTTTCCTAACGTTTTCGTCCTATTTAAGTCCCTAACGTTTCAAAATCGTCTCAATTTTGTCCCGCCGTCAATTCTGTTAACGGATCCCTAACGGCATGACAACATTGAGTCAATTTTGAAATGTTAGGGACTTAAATAGGACGATTGAAATGTTAGGGACAACTTTGGGACTTACCCCAAATGTTGGAGACAAGAACGATACTTTACTCTTTTTATATTTAATTTGATTTACAGTGTCATAAAATTCATTGTTCAATCAAGAGTTATTTTGTAAACCCCGCTAAAATTAGTAAATAATTAGTCAATAAATCGAATTTTAATTAAGAATATTAAAAATACAAAACTAATATCAAAATAAGATAGAGCTCATCAAAACGAGAATTTTGATACCAATTCAAAGAATTTGGCCCAAGATTAGGCCGGACGGGCCGGACCGGATGAACCGGACCCAAAATGGGCCCACGGCCCAACCAAACCCAACCCATTAAAGAGACACAGCTTCTTATTTATCTTCTTCTTCATTATTCACGCTGGAAAACATTTCATGGAGGAAGAAGAACATAAGCAAAAACCTAACCCTCACTTTAATTTCAAATCCACGTAACTTTTTATCCGGAGCTCCGATCGTCGCACCGCTTGCGACCACGCGTTCGCGACGTCGAGCTTTACAAAGCCCATAACATTGTAAGGTAAGAAAGTCAAGTTTTCTTCCTCAATTTCTGCATTTCTAGTTCTGAATTTATTGGGCTTTGGTGTTGAGATTTTGTATAATTTTGTGTTTTAGGTTCAAGTTAGCATCTGAGACTTATGGGCTCAAGCTATTGAGCATATGGGTATGGTAAGGATACCCTAACCCTAGCTCAATCTTGCTTTTGTAGTGGAAAAACTGAAATTGGAACATATATATATATGTATTAGGTGAAGGTTAAGTGGGTGTTTATGCATTGCATTTGAATTGGGATTACTTGAAGGTTTGTTGGTGACCAAGGCTTGTTTTAGGGCTGCTTTATTGAGCTTGGAGGGGCTGTAATTTTGTGTTGTGAGGCTGCCTTGGGTGAATTAAGTGATCGGCCAAGGTATGGTTTAAGTTTTACACGTTTAATATTTACGGTGTTGTAAAAACGTAGGATAGAGGAACCATAGGATAAGTTGAATTGGTTATTGTACTTAATGATTAGTTTTGTAATGCTGTTGGAATAGATTTATTGATGGATATGTATTGGAATTTTGAGGTGAGGAAGTTATTAATGGTATGCTCTTGTTTTTATTTATGATGGATTATGGTTGGTGTTTGTGAATAAAGATTTGTTATATGAGTTGATGGAGTTGTATGAAGAGTTACAAATGTGTTAATAGAATAATATGTGTGAAGGATTGATGAATGCATTAATGGAATGGTTTATGTGAAGGGTTGATAATTGCTTAATGGAATGGTCTATGTGAAGGGTTGATAATTGCTTGAATGGAATGGTTTATGTAAAGGGTTGCTTATATATGTAGATATGATATGTGTTAATGAAAAGTTGTGGGTATGGCTCATTGAATTGGTTAATCGTAGCTTG
Organism: Arachis ipaensis; assembly: GCF_000816755.2. Taxonomy (NCBI): domain Eukaryota; kingdom Viridiplantae; phylum Streptophyta; class Magnoliopsida; order Fabales; family Fabaceae; genus Arachis; species Arachis ipaensis. Next base: position 66,862,763 of record NC_029792.2, on the reverse strand, counting down.
AAATGGTTGTTGATGAGTTGAGATTGGTTATGTTAGCAATATGTAGGTTTTAAAGGTAAGGATTTATGAATATGGTGAAAATCGGGTTTGGAAGAGTTTTGATAAAAAGTGATTTTGGGTGAAATTTGAAGGTCCATAACTTTCTTCTCAAACTTTGGATTGAGTTCTGATTTGTTGCAAATAAAAGATGGTTTTAAGAGCTTTTGATTGATATCAACTTTGTGGAAAATGGAATCTTGTAGAGAAAGCTATGGATGTTGCAAGTTCAATGTTTAAATCTGTGTTCAGGATAGACAAAATTGGTTTGCTGCAGGCTTTCTGCGCATTCTGCCCATTTTTAAAATAATGCCCACCCACGCGTATGCATGGCATGGAGTTTTGGAGATGCATGCGCGAGATGCATGCGTACCCATGTGTGCATATTCACGCGTACGCATGACTCACGCGTACGCGTGACTTGATGTACGCTCCACGCGTGCGCGTGGCCTACGCGTACGCGTGGATGCTGCCTACTGCAGAAATCGGTTTTGACTGTTTTAAACCAATTTTCCCACTTCTAAATTTCCATTTTCTTCCCTTTTAGGCTTAAGGTATGGTACTAAGACCATTAGCTAGATGAAGCTAGGAAAATAGGATAACTTGAGAGTGAAGTAAGAGGTAAAATAAGGAGTTTTATAAAGAAGATGAGAATCTTAAAGGAAGTCTAATGCTATGGCTTGATAAATGATGACATAATGATTATAAATATGAAATGGCTTATGAATGATGATATCTGAGATACGAGTTCCCTGGTTAAGAGCCGTGGCACGCCACCACGTGTTCCAGGTTGAATCTCGATACTCTGTTGACCCTACGTCGTAAGGGTGACCGGGCACATATAAATCTCGATACTCTGTTGACCCTCCGAGTATGGATAGCCCCCATTGAGTGATTATATGATGATTGAATGTAAACTCTATGCATAGACTCTTGGGGATGCGCGACAGGGGACAGTCTAAGGTTTTCGGACTTGTCGGGTTGGCTGGATAACCGACAGATAGGCTCCATCAGCCATAGGATAGGCATGCATCACATGCATTTGTTTGTTTTGATTGCTATGCATTTCTTGGGTTTGCCTAATTGATATATATCTCCTGCTATCTGTTATACTTGCTACTTGTACTATCTGCTCATTACTTGTGCAAGAACTTGTTTGGTTGCTTGTTTCTGTTGCATTAAGAATGATGGAGGGATGAAGGAAATGGAGAAATGGTTTGGTATTAAGTTAGGATTAGAATTGAGTAAGTTAGGTAGATTTAGTATAGCTACCCGTGTTTATGGCTTTTGTTTAGTGCTTAAGTTGGATAACTGAATAATGGAGTTCTAGGATTGCCTGTGGCATTCTCTGGACCTTATTTATTATACACGTGGCACTTTTACCATGCTGAGAACCTCCGGCTCTCATTCCATATTGTATTGTTGTTTTTCAGATGCAGGTCGAGAGGCTCCTCGCTAGGCGTCTGGATCCTGGAAAGCGAAGTAGTCCTTAGGTGTATTTTGGTTTCTGTTTGTATATATGTATATGTATATTTAGCTTACTCTCCAAGTAATTTATGTTTGCCGCTCCTCTTAGAGGTTGAGGGAGAGATAGGAGTTTATTTTGGTATTTTGGTGCATTTTGGGAATACTTATGTATATATATATATATATATATATCCTCCGGCCAGTCTTAGCTTCGCAGGCTGAGTCAGGGGCTAGTTATGCTGTTTCCTTGGCTTTCCTTTATTCTTTTGCTTATCCTTATCATGTTCCTAATAGTATCAGAGCAATTCGTTGCTATAGAGCCTGAGGACGGACTGGATTTGCTACTGTGCATTCTCTGTGTATGTGTTTATGTGCTATTAGGATATCTAACTGATATGTGTAGCATACATATTCGTGAGCATGCATTTGGGACTCTTAAGCACTAAACTTGAGATATTGAGACTGATCACCTTAATATCAATTGTATGGTGTGAACAGGGACCAAATGTCAACTCGCGGATCTGAGCGAGGTAACTGGAAAGAAAATCCTAGGACCGAACCAATGCGAGGACCCCGAGATGGAAGCTCGGGTGCTGGTACGAGCAATACAGGTCAATACTATAGGTCCACGACCCTTACTGATTTCCTCAAGAGTGGTCCACCCCGGTTTAACGGAAATGCCAATGCGCTAGAGGCTGATCGGTGGTTTTGAGATGTGGAGAGATTCTTATACACTCAGCACATACCGGAAGTACAGTCGGTGAAAATAGTGACTTACATGTTGGAAGGATATGCTCAGGAATGGTGACAGGAGTTATATCACACCTTGCAGATGGAGTTAAAGATATCCCTTGGAGTAGATTCAATACGGAATTCTACGAAAAATATTTCTTACATGCTATTCGCATTGCAAAAGAATTGGAGTTAATGCAACTGAAGCAAGAAGATATGTCGGTTGCTGACTATAACCGTGAATTCAACAACTTGTGTTATCTCTCAAGAGTTTGTTAAGGAAATCCAGCCGACTATAAGGCGTGGAAGTGTGTTCAGTATGAGAAAGGGCTTAGAAGAGACATCTTCAACTGCGTGAGTCCACAAAGGTTAACGGATTTCCCTGAATTGGTTATGAAAAGTCAATTCGCAGAATGTTACTCCATGAAGTCAGCAATGTTACAGGAAGGTTATGGAGAGACTACTCCAGATGAGCCGCACAGAGCCGGACTAGGCGTATGTTACAAGTGCGGGAAGCCGGGGCATATAGCTCGAGACTGTCCACACAAGAAACGCCAAGATGTAGACGAATCCGATCTTCAGACCCGAGGTAACCATAAGCTATCATTTGAGTTTTAACTACCTTGCATATCCTTAATATATGTATGATCCAATTGTGAAGCACGACAAGTTTTGATGATCGTAGAATCCGAGCCGATGATTAGTCGAAGCCTACTAGTTGTCGAGATGGAGTGATACTTAGCTAACTTAGATGAGTGGTTAGGTTCTAGGAAGATAAGAATCAGAATGACAAAGTGGAAGCCGGGTGAATTATATATAAGGAATTGGAACCGTTGAGAGCTATGCGGAGTTACCATTTGAAATCCAATGACGTTAAGACTTTGAAGAAGAGGAATAGAGTGAATTCAACCTTTAGTTGCTAATTAATTAAGAGACGAGTCAAGGTAAGACCAAACCTCTACGCGAGAGAGTTCTCGAGACCATTCTTGAAGATGTACCAGAATTCCTACTTTAGAGAGAGAGAATGTGAGTTGCGACAAACCTGGTGCCCAAAAGCCGGATCAGCATTGATTGCAGTGAGGACATTATTATAACCAGTGAAACTTAGGACCGAGTTGAAGGGAGTACTGGAAGGGAGAATCTAAGTGTTTCTTTGAGAGAGCACGCCAACTAATCTCCATGACTTAATCTAATCTTTCTTTTATAGCTTACATTGAAAAACTCCTACTTGAATCTTTTCTTATGAAAGCCCAATTCATCGGTCTTCTAATCTTATTCCTTACTCGAATAAAGCTTTCCTCTTTTGGAATAAGCTTGAACTCATCCTAATATAATCACCTAATCTTTGAATTCTGGAGACCTGCGGTGCGTGGAGTTGCCCTCTTGTGGAAGCTCGTATTCCTTTAAAGCCAAATAGAACCTATTTAATCCGATATGCCTTATTCTTTCTATTCAAACTTTGATTCGAACTTCTCCCCTGAGATGCCACTAGGTTTCTTTTCTTGTGCACTCCATTAGTTCCGTTCAACTTTAGTTAACCGTATGCAAGACTTTCTTTTTGAATTCTCGTGAACACCGTTCGTGTTTCTTGTTCGTCCCTTTGAACATAACATTTCTTTGAAAAATCTACTCGTATTGGATTTTGCGTCACGCATAATTCCTAGATGTATTTAGTAGAGTGCCGATTCTTTAAGGCAAGACTATTAAATATAAAAAGAAACCAGCGACATTACTAGAAAGTTTAGAGCCTTTATCCTCACCAATCGTATCAATTGTGACTAAATAGATGCAATGAGGTGCACCGTGTGAATGAAATACCAGGATACGCTGGAAGCCTTCGAGCCATAGAAAGAAAATTGATCCTTATGCCAATACTTGTATCACTTAAACCTAATGAACCATTTGGGGATCTATTACGATGCATTATTAGAAGACTTAAGATGCGTGCTGAAGCGACATCGTAAGATCGTAGCAGACGCCTTAAGCAAAAAGTTTCTAAGGAATTCCTAGACGATAATTCCAAAGGAGAAAATGTTAGATGAGTTAAAGTTCTAAGTTGGAGAGTGAGAGTGTAGTTGGAAGGGTCGGACTAAATCCATTGCCAGTTTACAACATGGTAACGATGAAGTACGACACGCGTAATGAGTCAATAAGGAACCGCCAAAGGTGTCGAAGTCTCGTAAACAAAAGGGAATTAAGAAGAGATTTACATATCCAATGCCAAAATGAAGATTGTAGAGTCAAGAACTGAGGGAGCGCAAAAATGGTGACAAGGAGCTACTAAGAGTACTGAAGCCGGTTGAATCAATAAGATACCAAGATACGATTATGTATCGAGGTCAGAAGTTGAAGTAAGAAACTATTGTCCGAAACTTACAAGAGATGATTTTCGAATTTACCTTAAGAATTCTAAAACCTACCACGAATATAAGAAGATATTTTGAGCAGCCAAAAGTGAAGAACGAAGTGGAAATCTATGTGATTACAAGTTTGACGTATGAGAAAGAAATGAGAGACCACCAGAAGCCGTTCGAAATGCCACAACCATTGAAGGTTCTACATTAAAGGTAAAAAGGGGAATAGCTATCAGTTTCATAATAGATTGCCAAGGTCTAGGACAAAAGGTGATGTTGTTAGAAATTCGTGGACTAAGTGATCAAGTCCGTGTTGCCCATCGGAGTAAACTACTTATTGGGGATATCAACGAGACTATACATTAGGGAAGAGGTGACACTTCACAGTACACTAAACACTTCTGAATTTATCGGAAACTGGAACATTGGACGTCTTAATTCCTGAAATTTGATAGTCGAGACAATAGAGATTCTTGAGATGAAAGTCGACAAAGAGCTAGACAGAATTAAAAAGAAGACTTCTCATGTTGGAAGGGAGAGGATAAATGTTTTTGAAGATTACTTCAACAAACTAGAATTGGATGGGCAATCAAAAACTAAAAAGGTTAAATCCCCATTACATTGGGCCATTAGAAATCCTAAAGGAAATTGGACCAGTGGCATGTAGGATTGCTTTGCCACCACATCTATCGAACTTGCATGACGTGTTTCACATATCGCAGCTTCATAAAAAATACTTTCGATCCTAGTCATGTCCTAGAACAAGAAATGGTTCAAGTGAGAGAAGATATGATGCTTCCAGTAACTCCGGTTAGGATCGATGATACCAACATCGAGCGATTACGCGGGAAAGAGGTTTCTTTAGTAAAAGTAACTTGGAGTCAAGCGGGTATTAAAGAACATACCTGGAAGCTTGAGTTCGAGATGCGGGAACTACCCACACCTCTTTTCAGGTAACTCACTCTGAATTTTGAGGACAAAATTCCTAATTAGGTGGGTAGGATGTAAACCCCGCTAAAATCGATAAATAATTAGTCAATAAATCGAATTTTAATTAGAAATATTAAAAATACAAAACTAATATCAAAATAGGATAGAGCTCGTCAAAACGAGAATTTTGATACCAATTTCAAAGAATTTGGCCCAAGATTGGGCCGGACGGGCCGGAACGGTTGAATCGGACCCAAAATGGACCCAAGGCCCAACCAGACCCAACCCATTAAAGAGACACAGCTTCTTATTTATCTTCTTCTTCATTATTCACGCTGGAAAATATTTCATGGAGGAAGAAGAACATAAGCAAAAACCTAACCCTCACTTTAATTTCAAATCCACGTAACTTTTTATCCGGAGTTCCGATCGTCGCACCGCTTGCGACCACGCGTCCGCGGCGTTGAGCTCTACAAAGCCCATAAAATTGTAAGGTAAGAAAGCCACGTTTTCTTCCTCAATTTCCTCATTTCTAGTTCTGAATTTATTGGGCTTTGGTGTTGAGATTTTGTATAATTTTGTGTTTTAGTCTCATACTTGGAGGTTTGTTGGTGACCATGGCTTGTTTTAGGGCTGCTTGATTGAGCTTGGAGGGACTGTAATTTTATGTTGTCAGGCTGCCTTGGGTGAATTAAGTGATCGGCCAAGGTATGGTTTAAGTTTCGCACGTTTAATATTTACGGTGTTGTGAAAACGTAGGACAGAGGAACCATAGGATAAGTTGAATTGGTTATTGTACTTAATGATTAGTTTTGTAATATTGTTGGAATAGATTTGTTGATGGATATGTATTGAAATTTTGAGGTGAGGAAGTTATTAATGGTATGCTCTTGTTTTTATTTATGATGAATTATGGTTAGTGTTTGTGAATAAAGATTTGTTATATGAGTTGATGGAGTAATGTATGAAGAGTTAATAAATGTGTTAATGGAATAATGTGTGTGAAGGATTGATGAATGTATTAATGGAATGGTTTATGTGAAGGGTTGATAATTGCTTGAATGGAATGGTCTATGTGAAGGGTTGATAATTGCTTGAATGGAAATGTTTATGTAAAGGGTTGCTTATATATGTATATATGATATATGTTAATGCAAAGTTGTGGGTATGGCTCAGTGGATTGGTTAATGGTAGCTTGAAATGGTTGTCGATGAGTTAAGATTGGTTATGTTAGCAATATGTAGGTTTTAAAAGTAAGGATTTATGAATGTGGTGAAAATGGAGTTTGGAAGAGTTTTGAAAAAAAGTGATTTTGGGTGAACTTTAAAGGTCCATAACTTTCTCCTCAAACTTTGGATTTAGTTGTGATTTGTTGTAAATAAAAGATGGTTTTAAGAGCTTTTGATTGATATCAACTTTGTGAAAAATAGAATTTTGTAGAGAAAGCTATGGATGTTGCAAGTTCAATGTTTAAATCTGTGTTCAGGATAGCCAAAATTGGTTCACTGCAGGCTTTCAGGGCATTCTGCCCATTTTTAAAATAACGTCCACCCACGCGTACGCGCGTGGAATTTTGGCGATGCATGCGCGAGAAGCATATGTACGCGTGTGTGCATAGTCACGCGTACGCATGACTCACGCGTACGCGTGACTTGATGTACGCTCCACGCGTGCGCGTGGCCTACGCGTACGCGTGGATGCTGCCTACTGCAGAAATCGGTTTTGACTGTTTTAACCAATTTTCCCACTTCTAAACCTCCATTTTCTTCCATTTTAGGCTTAAGGTATGGTACTAAGACCAGTAACTAGATGAAGCTAGGAAAATAAGATAACATAAGAGTGAAGTAAGAGGTAAAATAAGGAGTTTTATAAAGAAGATGAAAATGTTAAAAGAAGTTTAACGCCATGGCTTGATAAATGATGACATAATGATTATAAATATGAAATGGCTTATGAATGATGATATCTGAGATACGAGTTCCCTGGGTAAGAGCCGTGGCTCGCCACCACGTGTTCCAGGTTGAATCTCGATACTCTGTTGACCCTACGTCATAAGGGTAACCAGGCACGTATAAATTCCCGGGTATGGATAGCCCCCATTGAGTGATTATATGATGATTGAATGTAAACTCTATGCATAAACTCTTGGAGATGCGCGATGGGGGACAGTCTAAGGTTTTTGGACTTGTCGGGTTGGCTGGATAACTGACAAATGGGCCCCATCAGCCATAGGACAGGCATGCATCATATGCATTTGTTTGTTTTGATTGCTATTCATTTCTTGGGTTTGCCTAATCGATATATATCTCCTGCTACCTGTTATATTTGCTACTTGTACTATCTTCTCATTACTTGTGCGTGAACCTGTTTGGTTGCTTGTTTCTGTTGCATTAAGAATGATGGAGGGATGGAGGAAATGGAGAAATGGTTTGGTATTAAGTTAGGATTAGAATTGAGTAAGTTAGGTAGATTTAGTATAGCTACCCGTGTTTATGGCTTTTGTTTAGTGCTTAAGTTGGATAACTGAATAATGGAGTTCTAGGATTGCCTATAGCATTCTCAGGACCTTATTTATTATACGCGTGGCACTTTTACCATGCTGAGAATCTCCGGTTCTCATTCCATATTGTATTGTTATTTTTCAGATGCAGGTCGAGAAGCTCTTCGCTAGGCATCTGGATCCTAGAAAGCGAAGTAGTCCTTGGGTGTATTTTGGTTTCTGTTTGTATATATGTATATGTATATTTAGCTTACTCTCCAAGTAATTTATGTATGCCGGTTGATAAACCCCGATTTCGTGATTTATCTAATGCTTATTTTGGGGGATTTTATCACCTTTTCTCACATTTATTCAATAAAATAGCATGGTTTTGCAATTCTCCCTTGAATTGTGCTTAAATGTGAAAACATGCTTTTTAGGCCCTAAAATTGGTAATTTTAATTCACTTTAATTCTATTCGATGCCTTGATATGTTTGTTAAGTGATTTTAGGTTCACAGGGCAAGTATTGGATGGAAGAAGTGAGGAGAAAAGCATGCAAAGTGGGAGAACTCATGAAGAAATGAAGGAACCGTAAAGCTGTCAAGTCCGACCTCTTCGCATTCAATCGACCATAACTTGAGCTACAGAGGTCCAAATGAGGCTGTTTCAGTTGTGTTGGAAAGCTAACATCCAGGGTTTCGAAATGATATAAAATTTGCCATATGTTGCTTCGCGTTAAGGGGCGCTCACGCGCCATGTACACGTGCGTGCCGATTCTGCCGTGGCCCACTAAAGTGAATTCGCCCCCAGCGATTTCTGAAACACTTTGGGCCCAACCCAACTCATTTCTAATGCTATTTCATGCAGAATTCAAGCTTGGGCAAAGGGGGGAGCAACTATTTTAGCCAATATGAGCCTTTAGTTAGATTTCTAGAGAGAGAAGCTCCCTCTTCTCTCTAGAATTAGGATTAGGATTTCTTAGATCTAGGTTTAATTCATGCTTTGATTTACTTTTCCTTTACAATTTCTTGTTCCTCTACTCTTTCTCTCTTTAATTTTGTATCTCATTCTTGCAATTGCTTACTTTGTTGTTGATGCACTTTTTGGTTCTTTTATTTTCAATTCAATGCAATTTATGATTCATGTTCCTTCATTGTTGATTTAGATTTGTTGTTGTTTAATTCCTTGCAATTAAGTAGTGTAGATTTACATTCTTTGTAATTTTACCATGCTTTCGTTTTATGCCCTCCAAGTGTTTGATAAAATGCTTGGAAGGATGTTAGAGTAGATCTTGAGCATTCTTAGCTTGGAAAGAGTAATTGGGCAATCTTGAGTCATGAAAACCCAACTTATGTTGGTGATCTAGAGTTGTTAGCTAGTATTGTTTCCATTGACGCTAATCTTTTGCTAATTTAATTAGTGAGTTGATTAGGACTTTTGGAATATTGTTTTCATTGACGCTAATCTTTTGCTAATTTAATTAGTAAGTTGATTAGGACTTTTGGATTGAGATTAGCTAATCTCGTTAGACTTTCTCCCTATTTGTTGGAGATGACGTAATGAGATAAATTCTTGTTTATATTTGTGACATGATTAATTAGTCTTGTTTGACATTCTCCCGATGTGTGAGTTAACTAAATAAGGTGAATTAATCATTGCATGACTAGGATGGAAAGCCTATGATCTCAATTCATTGCCATGAATGTCTCTCTTTTTATTACTTGCTTTCTTTAATTACTTGCTCAATTTACTTTTCTTGTCTTTTTATTTTATTGCCCCTCTAATCAACCAAAACCCCCTATACCCCTCATAGCCAATAATCATACATTTCATTGCAACTCTTTGTGAGACGACCCGGAGTCCAAATACTCCGGTTATAAATTCTTATTTGGGGTTTGTACTTGTGACAACCCAAATTTTTGATGTGGGAATTGTTTGATGGTTTAGAGTTATGCTTACAACGAAGTAATTCTTTCTATAAGAAGAAAATCTAGACCATCTTGCAAAACTCGTTCATCAAAATGGCGCTGTTGCCGGGGAGTTGCAATGGTGTTATGTTATTGGTTATTGTATTTATGTGAATATTGTGAATAGTTTAATTTTTGGATTGCTTGTTAGTTTTTGCTAGTTCTAGGACTTTGTTTCATTATTTCTTGTTAGCTTTTGTTTCTTATTTTTACTTTTCACTATGAATTCTCACTTTGGCCATGAGTGTGATTACAACTATGTTGTAGGAAATGGGAACTTCAATGAAGATGTGCATCAAGGATGGGATAACCCAAGGTGGGAGGAGCCATATGCATATGATCAATCCTCTTGGCAACAACCTCCACCAATGCACTATGAAGAAGAGCCATTCTATGATGCATATGAATCCAATGGCTATGGTGAATCCTCTTGTGACTTCCAAGAACCACCACCATATGCCTATGAGCCATATCCCCAACATAACCATCAACCATACTCACAAGCCACCTTTCACCAACCATCTTCATATGACCCTAATCCATACCCACCATACCAACAATCATATGAGCCATATGAACCACACATAGAGCCACCACCACTCCAACATCAACATTTTCAAGAACCACCCCCTCCATATTATTACCAAGATGAACCACCTCCAATACATGAAAACTTTCAACCACAAGATGAACTCTACTTTCCACCACAACTCTACCTAAAAGAACCACCTTTCGACTATAATACCTTTCCCCCAAACAATGAACCCTCTCTTCCACCATCACCTTCCGATGAAGCCTCTATGCTAGAATTAAGGGATCTTGAATCTCATATCTTAAGGCAATACGAGGAGGATGAAAAGAATTTTGAGGAGTTAAGAGCAAAAATGGCTATCATGGTAGAAGCCATTGGCAACATAGTCTCATCCCACCTAAGCCTATGCAATCAAGGCACTTCCATTGTGGAATATGGAGAAGCAACGAAGGAGCTTAGTGAGGGAGTGAACTTGAAGCTCCAAGGTGAAGAAGAGGAGTTAAAGCAAGAAATGCAACAAGAGGATGAGATAAAGATTATTGAACAAGAGGAAGAAGTGGTTGAAGACTTAGGAGATGCGGAACCACCTTGGGAGTCTAAGATTGAAGAAAACCCCTCCAAGATGATTGAATTTGATGCTAAGGAGGAATGTGCACAACCTCCAAGGCATATCTCTTGTGAAGAACTGGATGGGATAGAGTAAGAATTGAGTCCCCTTGGTGATGAAGATCAAGCATCAAGTCTTAGTGGTGAAGAATCCTTTGAGCATGAAGAACCTTCTCCCAAGGAGATGGAAAGCAATGTGGAGGTAAATCTCTCTTGTCCTCCCATTTGTGATTTGAGTAAGGGAAAAAGTTTAGATAAAATTGTTGAACAAGGGATTGAAATTAAGAAATCTTGTGAAGAGGTGGAAGTTCTTAGAAAAAGGAGGATGGGAATTGAATATGCCTTAGCAAGACCCTTGGAATCACCTTTGCCTAGGTTGCCATCTACACCTTCATTTGAGTGGATGAAACTCATTTCTATTATCTTTGTTATCCCACTTGAATATGGCTTGCTTGAAATGGATGGTCAACTTAGGATGCTTTGTGGGATGAAGCATAAAAGAAAGATGTTTTGTGGTTGGCGTTGCAAATCAAAGCTCATTATGGTTGAAGCTTCAAAGAGCAAGGGTTGGACTAGTGCTCAATTGGACGGGTCTAGGAGAATAGATTGGTGCTCCCATGAGAATTCATCTCTCTTGCCACCCGGAGGAAACCACCATGATCAACTCAAGGATGGGTGTGAAAACAAAGTGTGGGATCCCGGATCGCACAAAGAAGATCAACTTTGGGAGCCTATGGTTTGTGAAGAACTCTATCAAAGCTTAGAGTTATTAACTTTGAATGACGAAGCACAATGGAAGTCCAAGCATTGGTGGATGTTCAAAGATGGATTCAAGCATAAGCCACCTTGACGAAGAGCTCCCCATAAGTCCAACTTAAGGACAATAAACAAAAGTGCTAGGTGGGAGACACCCCACCATGGTAACATCTTTTCATTTTTTCCTTTTGTACATATTGGTAAAATAAGTTTAATTTCATGTTTTGTTTGATTAGTTGAGTTTAATTGGGAGTCTAGTAGGTTAAATAAGGTTTTATGATGTTTTGGTAGTCGTTTGGAGGTTTGGAATGCTTGGTTTGGTGCAAAAACATAGAAAAATTTTGAAAAACAGAGCACCACCCACGCGCACGTGCACTCCACGCGTACGCGTGAATCAAGCGATTTCGGCCATCCACACGGACGCGCCATGTACGCGCACGCGTGGATTGAATTTTTTCACTTCCCATACATTCACCCGAGAGTTGTGCTTGAAGTGTGCCAACTTTGTGCCCAAAGGCACGCGAACGCATACCTTGCGCGTCCGCGTCGACTCTCTGCCTTGCCATGCACGCGTACGCGTACTGCACGCATATGCATCGCTTCTATTTCATCAATCCACGCTTACGCGCACATGACGCGCACGCGTGGATTGCCCTGTTTCACCTTCTTTTCTTCTCTTTCCATTTCTTTCCTTCTTCTCTTTTCTTTTCCACTCTTAAAACATCATCCAACACTACCAAGCATCATGTAACACCATTTCTTTTAGTTAGTTAGTTGGTTTAATTTTTGTTTTCCATTATAAGTGTTGGATTACTAATCTTGTTTACCATTTACTGCTGCTTATTACTAATAGGATGTTAGTTTAACATCATTTTTGTTATTGTCATTGTTGGATTCCTTTATTGAGGTTACAATTTATTACTTGGTTTTGAATTTTCATGTTGAACAATTGTGAATACTAAGTACATGTTACGTTGCCTTCATGCATCTTAACTCTTTGAATTGCATATTTTGGCCACCATGCATTCATCATCCATTGTTAGGCAATTGTATACTATCAATGCATTTTTTTAGGATGCTTGTTCTAATTGATCATCACCTATTTCATACATTGAGTCTGTGGAATCGTGAAATTGGATCGAAAGCTTACCTAGTGATATATTTTTGAGCTTTTCAAGCTTTGTGGACGATGCTCGCTATGTGATTGATTTTCACTTCTATATTCTTTTCTCTAAGTTCCATAACATTCATGTGTTCCACTTCTATGTCACTTAGGTGTTGCAACAACTTCAATAGGTGTCATTGATTGTGGTGTAAGTTTCATATACCATTATGTTCATTAAGTCCACTTACACATCAATCAATGCCTATGCATTATCCAATTTCACAATTGCTTGATTGTTGCTTGAATGCTCTTATGCTTCTTCACTACTTGTTGGGTTATTTTAGCCTACAAGTCTTTTAAAGTATCTCAAGCACACTAGAATGAGTGAAGTGCATATTTTCTTTTGTATAATTGTGACATGATTTTTAAATACTAGGGTGTGAGTTCTAAACCGCATACAAGTTAGACCCCACACACTTATTTTTCATTAATGTCACACTAATTCACTCACTCATTTCTAGTGATTTACCTCATTCCAACAATCCATGCTTCCTTGCTCGTGCATTTACTTGTCTTATTATCTCCTGTTTTCTATGTTCAGGATTAGTCATCATAAGCAAAAACGGAAGCGGGAGAAGAACACGCAGCATCATTTGACCTACCAGCTGAAGGTAGCAACTAGGAAAGTCGCCGTACCCCCTTGTTCATCTTTGGATGCACCGAGGACGGTGCAAAATTTTAAGTATGGGGAGGTCGTCCGACCGCTCGGCATTTTGGGTGACAAGTTTCTAATCCCAACACTTTTGCATTTCATTTTAGGATTCTTAGTTGCATTTTCTTATTTTGCATATATATATATTAAGCTTAGTCAAAATCATGATATTTTCCAAGGATTTTATCTATAGGGCACCCCAATTGATTGAAAAAATTTTTTTTTAGAACTTGCTTGAATTATATACTTTATGGAACATGATTTTTGAGCTAAGAACACAAGCATGTGAGATTTGAGCCTAATTGTGTGGTTACATCATATAACCACTTATTTTCATTCTTGTGTGCATTATTCTCTTCCTATGATTGTAATCTTTGATTTGTTTGATTCTTTATGTCCATTATTTTGTGTATACATACATTTATATGATTGAAGCCATTGTTCAAATAGCTCACTTACCCAAATAGCCTACCTTTTATCTTCCATTGTTAGCCAATTTGAGCCTATGCTTAACCCAGTTGTTCTTAATTGTAGCACATTACAAGCCTAAGTGAAAAACAATAAATGTCCTTTGTTTGGATCTTTGATTAGCTTAGACTAGTGAGAGTGTTTATCATTTGATTTTGGGAGAGTTGGGAACATTGGGTAAAGATAAAAGTGTGTTTTTATATTTGTGTTGAGAATCTTGGGAATTGGAAACATACTCATGTATTAATCATGTGTAAACCATATGCATTGATGTTCTTGTATATATATTTTAGTTTGAAAAGAAAAAAAAATTATGAAAAAAAAAATAATAAAAAAAAGAAGAAAGACAAAGAATTGCAATAAAAAGGGGACAAAATACCCCAAAAGCAAGGTTCAATAAAAGTCAATGCATATGGGTGGTGATCAAAAAGAGATTGAGTGTATGAAAAAGTGAAGAATGGGTAGTTAGGTTTGTTTAGAATTGTATAGGTTGTCATAGGTTAGGTGGGAAGTTTAAGTTAATCAAAGATTCAAATTTCAAGCTCACTTGACCATATGCATCCTACCTTGACCCTAGCCCCATTACAACCTATGGGAAAGCCCTCATGATATTTGTATGCATGCATAAAGTAATTGTTGATTGTTAGATGAAAAACAAATCTTGGAAAGTATGATTAGGGGAGAATTGAGTGAATCAACCCCATACACTTGAGCGACTAGAGCGGATACACATCCGGTGAGGGTTCGATTGCTCAATTATATGTTTCCACCCATGATCATCTCTTTTCTTGCAAGTTTGTAAAATCTTTTTAATAATTCAATTCAATTGTTGGTTGAGTGATTTTTATTGCCTTAGCCCTTATGTTTGTATATGTATTCTTTAAAATTGATTTATCTTGACTAAGTGGATGCATTCATATAGATAGGTTGCATGTCGTTAGTTTGCATTGAATAAATGTTGATGTCCCTTTGCTTCTTTCTTGATTTTAGCATGAGGACATGCTTCGTTTAAGTGGGGGAGATTTGATAAACCCCGATTTCGTGATTTATCTTATGCTTATTTTGGGGGATTTTATCACCTTTTCTCACATTTATTCAATAAAATAGCATGGTTTTGCAATTCTCCCTTGAATTGTGCTTAAATGTGAAAACATACTTTTTAGGCCCTAAAATTAGTGATTTTAATTCACTTTAATTCCATTCGATGCCTTGATATGTTTGTTAAGTGATTTTAGGTTCACAGCGCAAGTATTGGATGGAAGAAGTGAGGAGAAAAGCATGCAAAGTGGGAGAACTCATGAAGAAATGAAGGAACCGTAAAGCAGTCAAGTCCGACCTCTTCGCATTCAATCGACCATAACTTGAGCTACGGAGGTCCAAATGAGATGGTTCTAGTTGTGTTAGAAAGCTAACTTCCGGGGCTTCAAAATGATATAAAATTTGCCATATGTTGCTTTGCGTTAAGGGGCGCACACGTGCCATGTACGCGTGCGCGCCGATTCTGCCGTGGCCCACTAAAGTGAATTCGCCCCCAGCGATTTTTGAAGCACTTTGGGCCCAACCCAACTCATTTCTAATGCTATTTCATGCAGAATTCAATCTTGGACAAAGGGAGGAGCAATTATTTTAGCCAATATGAGCCTTTAGTTAGATTTCTAGAGAGAGAAACTCCCTCTTCTCTCTAGAATTAGGATTAGGATTTCTTAGATCTAGGTTTAATTCATGCTTTGATTTACTTTTCCTTTACAATTTCTTGTTCCTCTACTCTTTCTCTCTTTAATTTTGTATCTCATTCTTGCAATTACTTACTTTGTTGTTGATGCACTTTTTTATGCAATTTATGATTCATGTTCCTTCATTGTTGATTTGGATTTGTTGTTGTTTAATTCCTTGCAATTGAGTAGTGTAGATTTACATTCTTTGCAATTTTACCATGCTTTCCTTTTATGCCCTCCAAGTGTTTGATAAAATGCTTGGAAGGATGTTAGAGTAGATCTTGAGCATTCTTGGCTTGGAAAGAGTAATTGGGCAATCTTGAGTCATGAAAACCCAACTTATGTTGGTGATCTAGAGTTGTTAGCTAGTATTATTTCCATTGACGCTAATCTTTTGCTAATTTAATTAGTAAGTTGATTAGGACTTTTGGAATATTGTTTCCATTGACGCTAATCTTTTGCTAATTTAATTAGTAAGTTGATTAGGACTTTTGGATTGAGATTAGCTAGTCTCGTTAGACTTTCTCCCTATTTGTTGGAGATGACGTAATGAGATAAATTCTTGTTTATATTCGTGACATGATTAATTAGTCTTGTTTGACATTCTCCCGATGTGTGAGTTAACTAAATAAGGCGAATTAATCGTTGCATGACTAGGATGGAAAGCCTATGATCTCAATTCATTGCCATGAATGTCTCTCTTTTTATTACTTCCTTTCTTTAATTTCTTGCTCAATTTACTTTTCTTGTCTTTTTATTTTATTGCCCCTCTAATCAACCAAAACCCCCCTATACCCCTCATAGCCAATAATCATACATTTCATTGCAACTCTTCGTGAGACGATCCGGAGTCCAAATACTCCGGTTATAAATTCTTATTTGGGGTTTGCACTTGTGACAACCCAAATTTTTGATGTGGGAATTGTTTGATGGTTTAGAGCTATGCTTACAACGAAGTAATTCTTTCTATAAGAAGAAAATCTAGACCATCGAGCAAAACTCGTTCATCACCGCTCCTTTTAGAGGTTGAGGGAGAGATAGGAGTTTACCTTGGTATTTTAGTGCATTTTGGGAATACTTATGTATATATGTATATCCTCCAGCTAGTCTTAGCTTTGCAGGCTGAGTCAGGGGCTAGTTATGCTGTTTCCTTGGCTTTCCTTTATTCTTTTGCTTATGTTTATCATGTTCCTATTAGGTTTCTTAGGACGCTAGTAATCCTTTCCTGAGCGTTACGCTTTTTATTTTGTGATTTTATTTTACCCGTTTTTCAAGGCTCCGATTTAAATATATTATTATTATTATTATTATTATTATTATTATTATTATTATTATTATTTTTATTTAGAGGTCGTAATACCTTACTATCTCAATCTTATGACTTAAGCATAAGATTAAGTATGGTAGGGTGTTACATATTTGGCAATGATGTTTGAGAATGAATTGATCAAGAGGAGGGTCTATGTCTTCTCAAATTTTGTGATTGAGGAATCAAGCGGAATTTATCTTTCAATTGCACACGTGTTTAGAATTACTTTTAAAAAGGAGTCATGTATAGTAAATACGGTCGATGATCGTAAAATTTCTGACAATCATTTCAATTTTCTTGCTCATGCTAATATATTGAAATAAATAAATGAACAATCTAACTTATTTAGTACATAGTTAATTTGTATTAAGCTACACAAAATTATTTTTTTATTTTAATTTTTGCAAAGAAATTATATAATAGCATCATTTTATCGATAATATAAATTTTAACATTTAATTTATGCAAATATTTGAAATTGTATTGTGACTTTATTAAAGGTATATCCTTTTATTAATATATTGTTAGTTTTATCGTTTAGTATAAAATAAATTAATAAAATCTCTTTAATTTATAAATAATTTATTATATTATTTATTTATTTATCCTTAATTTAATATTTTTAATTTATATTTTTTAATTAGATGTTATTGGACTCCTGATCGAAAAAAAGAGAGCTTATATCATGGTCGGAGAAGTGCCATTACATTGTGGTTGATCTTCATGCTTTGCAGTATGTGAAATTTTAATATTTCACGAGATTTTGTTTTGTAATAATTATCTATTCATATGCAAAATCTTTTATCTTTTTTCATGATATATTACTACTTATTTCTCTTAATTGCCTCTTTTATTTAAAAATGAGAAAAAAATAAGGTGCACACTTTAGGATCAATTTGCAACCCAAATACTCAATTATCTACGTGATCACCAAGTAATCGAACAGATACTTATTCTCTAATTTGCAAAACATAACAAATACATTGATAAGCATATTGGTTTAACCTTTTATTTAATATATTTGTTTATATTATATCTGTAATTATATTATATATATTTTTACGTATATATCTTTTTAAAAAATACTTTTAGTATTAGCACATGGTGTATTAAATAAATATTTTAAAATTAATAGTAACATATAAAAAAATAAAAATTAAACTAAATAGATATTACAAACACAAACACAAATACAGGTACAACCCATTTAACCCCAGCTCTAAACACAATCACAGCGACGAACTCTCTAACCCACCCATTTAACTACCTCACCTGTTTTCATAAATCTACTTAGCAATTTCCCTCTTCTCCTGACCAGGATAATGAAACTCATCATAATTAGAGTCTAACTGCTACTTGTTACAAACATACAACCAAACTCACAAACAACCCTAAATTCAAATAAGTAAATAAACCTAGCGGCCGCTCAACGACTTAAAGAACAAATCCGTCGTGCCGTCACGTGCTCACCATTAGAGTAGATTAATAAAAATGATTAATAACTATATTAGAGTTGATACACTTAACACCAGATTAAGAAAAAAAAAAACAACGCATAATTATGAAATTAAAGACATAATACTTGAGTCCCATTTTTTTAAATTATTATTCCTAAATGCATAATACATATTTAAAGCTCACACACACACAAATTCAGAGGAGGATATATAATTTAAGGTTTAATTATTCTATTATTTTTTATAGTTTTACAAAATTTTTAATTAGATTTCTATATTTTTTTTAATTTGGATTCCTGCACTAAATTTTTTTTTCAATTGAGTTCTTGTAACAGCCCAGACCATCCGCTAGCACGATATTGTCCGCTTTGGCACACAAGGCCTCACGGTTTTGCCTTTGACGATAGGGATGCTAGCCGAACCCCCCCACACTCACTCGTCAAAACGCGTCATGCTAGGGAGAGGTATCCACACCCTTATAAGGCATGCTTCGTTCCCCTCTCCAACCGATGTGGGCCTTACAGACGCGTTTTGACGAGTGAGTGTGGGGGGCTTCGGCTAGCATCCCTATCGTCAAAGGCAAAACCGTGAGGCCTTGTGTGCCAAAGCGGACAATATCGTGCTAGCGGGTGGTCTGGGCTGTTACAGTTCTTACATTTTTTTTTATTTGAGTCCCTGCATTAATTTTTTTTTTAGTTAGGTCCCTATACAATTAAGCCAATTACTACCAAGAGAGACTTAATTGAAAAAAAATTAGTGCAGAATCCAATTAAAAAAAATAAAAACCTAATTAAAAATTTTTTAAAACTATAAAGTCCAATAGAATAATTAAACCATAAATTAAAGCATGGCAAGCCAAAAAGGAATTTGGTCTATTTCATATGCCTATGTTTGTCAATTATCAAACAATTAAACCCTCTTTTTTAATTTCATGAAACAACATTAACGCTAATTCAATCGAGTAAATTGAGTAAAATATATTTGTTATACAAAAAGGAAGAAATTTTATGTTTTTATTTTGAGTCTAACTTTATAAATCCAAATTATAAATAAAATAAATTTATAATTTTTTAATGATTCAATCATAAATATAACTCTAATACCACATATTGAAAATTTTTTATTTTGTTAACCGAAGATTATTTATGTTAAATTATTAAAAAAAGAATTGAGAATACGAAAGCGTACTTAAATTCATAAATATAATTGAGAGAGTTTAATTTTTTGATTTTCTTTAACTAAAACTTTCTATATTCTTAATAGAGCTAAATCATAATTCTTCTGATGGAAAAAAAAAACTACAAAAACGACTTTTATGTCTTGAGACCAAAATCTTAGAATCACTATTTATACTTAAGTGCAACATCCGTTAAATTCTAAAGTCCAAATAAATATATATATATATATATATATGTGTGTCTGTGTCTGTGTGTGATTTATCCTTAATAACTCCATTTTCACTCTTCTTTCTTCATAAAAATGATTAAAAAAGAAAAAGAGCATACTTAGTATGGTTTGTTAATTTCCTTATTCTTTTTTACTGTTGACTACAAAACGTTAATAACTATGTAGCATGACTCAAGAAAAACTCTCTCATAAGTTTCGTGTAGAGTTCTATTATGAGCCATGAAAGTAGTAGAGATTTAAATAGGACATATTCTCATAAAATTATTTCTTTTAAAAATTTAAACTAATCATAAAAAAGATATAATTTTTTTTATGAGTTTGCATGAATTATTCATAGATTTTAATTTTTTTATTTGTCTTGTGCTGATTTTTTTTTTCTTTTGAAAATTATCAAAGACCAAATTTTATATTTTTTGTCAAAAAAGTTTTGATACTATAGTATTAAAGAATTTTTTTTAAAAGTTTAAATTGATAGGTGAATTTCATATAATTAGGTCATATAAAAATTTCACAAATTAAAGCTTCTTTTATTCCGATCCAAATTACGGAAAGAACATCAATTCCAAATTATTGTACATATGCAAATTGACAAAGAATTTAAAAAAAAAAATATGGCCACAGAGTGTGGTGCAAGCATGGAGTAAAGCTATATATATATATAAGTACACAATGAGGCACCTATCAAGATCTCTAGAAGGAACAAGGATACTTGTAGGTAGAATCTGAAAAAGACTACATAATATGCCACTTTCAATCTCATAAAGCAGTAGTGTGTTCCTATAGCTTAGTAATCAACATATTTTTTACTAAGGTTTTTTATATAGGATCCGAGAACCATGGTATGCAAATTAAAACAGCAGAGCTTCAAGGAATTTCATGGGAAATATTGATTGAAATGATGATAACGATTTTCATTATTTAACTAAGCGCTTCTAACTCTAACTTTAATAATAAAAAAACTCAGGTCAATTACAAGATCATACCCTTTTTTGATATCTACATGTCGAATTGTATTTGTCACATTAATAATACTCAATCCTGTTCTAAAAAACAAACGCAGTTTTAATAACATTATTAATGATTATATTAGGAGGAAGTCCACAAATAAAGTCCATAATTTAAATTAGGCTAAATGAAACTAATTTTTATTTCAATAGATTTTAGAAATTATATAAGACACTCCTTTAACAATTTGTAAAACCATAATTAAATACACTAATCTTTCTCGAGATTAACTCATATAACGTTTAGTATCTTTGTACTTTGGAAAATGTTACACTAATTTTTACCTTATAGTAAATTTTTTTCTTTTAACATTAGAAGAATGGGAGCAACAATCATAAAAAAAGCTTTTATCCATTGAATATTAAAAACTTTAATATTATGTCATAATTTTTTGTTAAGTTAATAAGTAAAAGATATATCAATAATTATATATAACTTAATTTTGATATTCTCTTACTGTAAAAAAAAACTTACACGTATTTAATTATATATTGTCATGTTAATAAAAACTATTTTTTTATTTTTATTGATAAAAATGTCAACTATTAAATAATTGTATAAAAAATTTTATAAAATCCATCAAAATTACTATGAATACAAAATTACTGTATATGCCAAATTTATTCATCCAATTGACTATCATTTTTTTCCCAAAAGTATTTGATTGAACATGATGGCAATGAGTGAGGAAGATAAGTATGGAAAATGACACCACTAAGAAGCACATATGAAGTAGATAGTTCATAGAAAAGTAAGTGTGGTACCAAGAAAATGAAAAGAGTGCCCATTCTAGAGAACATGAGATTTCAACAAAGTAGGGGCCGGGGCTCCAATATAATTTGGGAACAGTTATAAGAGCTATGTGACCTACTCAATTGTACATAACACTAGGTAATGAAGATTATGTTATTAAGTTGTTGGCAATAGTCATTATAATGAAAATGACACGATTTGATACTTAATAAAAAATATTATATACACATAAAAATTAACTATTAAATTAATTATTATATATTTATTTTTAAATATGTATATTATTTAATTTATTTTTAATATTTGTTTTATAATTTAACATGTATTTTGTATAAATAATAATTTATTTGATGATTGATTTTTTATATACACATAATATAATTATTAATAAACATACTTCCAATTCTAATAAGAGTTTAAAATTACTATTATGTATATATAGTTCTACCCAATCCCTCTAAAACAACATGTAAACTACCCTCTATGACGTGGCACATTTTAATTTGATTTTAGTTTTAGTTTGAGTTAATTTAATCCAATAAGAATTAACATCTTAACTAAAATAGAATCATTTTTTAATTAAGATGTTAACTCTATCCTTTAACCTATATTAATATTTTAATAGATCAAAATTTTAACGAATATTAACTAGCAAAAATTGATAATTATTGAGGGATTGATAGTGACGATAATCAATATGATTGAAACGACATGGTGATGGAACAAAGTTAACCAAACTATGTTTATCATTTACTTAAAAACATAGATAATAGTTTTGGGAGAAGGAATGATTGTGAGTTGCAACCTTAACAATAATTGAATTATATTAAACTATTTTTGGTGTATAATGTAAATTAAAAATTAGTTATTAAATTAATTATTTGTGTAAATATATGTTAATTCTAAAATATGTATTAAAAATATATGAAATAATGCATGTAGTTATATATAAAGATGTGAGCGACTGATATTTTGTGTATGTATAATATTTTTTTATTGCAATTTTGACACTAAAAAAGATAATTATAGCCATTATTATATACATTTTGTAATTAAGATGTTAACTCTATTCTATTTTAGTTAAGATATTAATTTTTATTGAGTTAAATTAACTCAAACTAAAATTAAACATTTAATTAAAATATGTCAAGTCATAGAGGGTAATTTACATGTTGCTTTAGAAGGGGTTGGGTAGAAGTCACCATTAAAAATATTAGTTAGAAACATTTTGATATTAAATAAATTAAACTAATAAAAATGACCGTTTATTAATTATTAAATTTTTTTAATAATTATGTATTCTTTTTCTAATTATTTTTTAGAGTAAATATTTTTTTATTGCAATTTTGACACTAAAAAAGATAATTATAGCCATTATTATATACATTTTGTAATTAAGATGTTAACTCTATTCTATTTTAGTTAAGATATTAATTTTTATTGAGTTAAATTAACTCAAACTAAAATTAAACATTTAATTAAAATATGTCAAGTCATAGAGGGTAATTTACATGTTGCTTTAGAAGGGGTTGGGTAGAAGTCACCATTAAAAATATTAGTTAGAAACATTTTGATATTAAATAAATTAAACTAATAAAAATGACCGTTTATTAATTATTAAATTTTTTTAATAATTATGTATTCTTTTTCTAATTATTTCTTAGAGTAGTTATTAAATAATTAATTGATATCTTCTATTTAGCTTTCGAAATAGCACTCATACATTTGGAATCAGAGGTAATATTTGGTAATTATTTTGTCACATTTATATGCCTAATAATTAAATGGTAAATTCCCCATGAATGTAGTTATGGTGTGGGAACACAATATTATGACGAAAGTGTCTTAAAAAAATCACAATTATTCATATTCTTGAATTTAACAAGGATAAGAACCATTACTGAATACTGAGATGCCTGCTTGTTCAGATAAGGATAATTGTCCTTGGCATGGCATCGTAGTACCTTTCTTGGAATTGGAATTGGAATTGAATTCGATAATCATTAATGGTCATTGGAGGAAACCCATTTTTCTTTGGCATCCCATGTTTAAGCCATTAGGAGGTGCTAGGGAA
>NC_029792.2:66827279-66838843 GCF_000816755.2 Arachis ipaensis | reverse complement strand
AGCAAAAATAAAAGTAATAAAAACAATAATAAATAAAAAGGTATAAATAAAATTAATACCTACATTTAATTACTCGGGCACAATTACTTCGATAATTATTTACATATAGCTTAATTACTTTGATAATTCCATATTGTAAAAATTCCTAGGGCTTTATATGGTATGGAATTGCGAGGAAGGAGGAATAATATTCAACATGTGAAAACGTTGGGGGGTGTAATTTACACTTTTTACTTTTGGGCTTTAATCATAAATGAAAAATGTTGATGAGAACATTTTTAGGTTCTTCTAAAAAGCGAAGTGCAAAAGGCCAGGGTTTTGAGAGATAAAGCTTCCCATAAGACTTTTTTTAATCAAACTAAGTGATAAATAGAAAGGATGCATGCATATAACAAAGCACAAGTAATTTTTTTTTTCTTATACTAGTGAAGTTTAAATTGATAGATTCAAATATAACCGCTTCTATAATTTAATTTAAATTAAAAATTGATTGAAACTGCACTATTCTAACTTCGATTAGACTATTTTTAGAACTGATCTGATGTAATCATTTTTTAACGTAAACTTTATTTATTTATTTTATCAACTTAAAAAAAATATTTCTAATCCAATCTAAACAAAAACAAATTATAGACATTAGAGCGAATTAATTTTTCAAAATCAATTCAAATTACATTACAAACATCCCTACCTTTTATCTCAATCTTGTAGTAATTTTTTATTGTAGTGAATTATTCTATTCGTTCCTATATAGTTTTATTGCATTTCTAATTAAGTTTTTATAATTTAAAATTTTTTAATTAAATCTTTATGATGTTAAAAATATTATAGTTAATAGAATATTTGAAAATTTTCTTAAAAGCTTAGTATATAACTAAACTATAGAAGAATAACAGTGACAGTCTACCGATGATATAGAAAAAAATGCTGATGAATGTACATCAATACTATTTCACACTAAAAAGTAATTACCATCCTAATCTTTAGAGGTAGTTCTGATATGAGCCAAGGTAATACCCTTACTATACGGGAAAAGACCAAATAGAAATAACAGAATCTAACTTTCATAACAAAATTTTATTTTCAACTAACTATCTTAACACCCCTTCCCTCGAACTTAGAGCAGGTTTAGGAACAACTATAAGTTTGTCATGGAATTTACTAAACAAAGGCAAGGATAATGGTTTGGTTAGAGTGTTAGCAACTTGATCCAAAGCTGGGATATGAACCATATGAAGTTCTTTTTGGTTGATTATGTCTCTAATGTAGTGCAAATCGATCTCAAGATGCTGGTATTTGTTATGTAAAATGTAACATCTTACCACACAGATCATCTTACTACACAGATCTTTATGCTTAAGTCGTAAATCAAAGGTGGTGAGACGTTACGATGTCTAAAAGTAAAAATATATACATATAATTGAATGAATATTTAACTAGGAGTCTTGAAAGAAAAGATAGGTACTCAAAAGAGATACATATCAAGTCACTAGTCCTGACCTGCAAAGTAAAGGCCGGCTAGAGTACATACATACATATATAGTCCCCAAATTGCTAACATAAACATAAATCATGTTTCTCCAAAATCAACCTCTAAGAGGGATATACAAGTTAAAATACAAAAATGGAGAACATGTACATATATATGCTAAGTACAAAATAAAAATCCCAAAATTAGTCTTCGCTTGCAGAGAGAATTCAGCATGCTCAACGAGGTGCGTCACATCCTGTATCTGAAAATAGAAAATTCCCAAAAAAGGTGAGAAGCAAAAGGTTCCCAGCAGGATAACAATTCCAAATAGAGACGATGTAAAACTACCCAGACCCACTAGGCAATCCTAAGCTTCAACAACCAAGATTTAAGCCTAGGGTTATACTAATCCAAAACCAGGTAAAACAATCTACATACTTCACTATGTTCATGGTCCGAATCTTAGTCTCATCCCACACTCCACTCATCCTGTCTCTTTTCATTTGAATACCACAGAATTTTGGTATTGATTTCAATAATTGTAACCAGTAGATGCAAACACAATTAATAGGGTGAAAACACAATAAAGAACAGTTATAACATATATAGGAATTAGCAATTTAGCAGAGATAAATAAGTAGGCAAACCAAAATAATGCACACTCAAACAATTTCACATAAATACATATGATGCATGTCTGTCCTACTAGCCATGAGCTCACGTGTCAGTTACAATACCAGAACCTGACACATTCGATAGCTAATCCAGACATTGTCTCTCTGTCATGCATCTTCGTGAGGAATAATAATAATCTTGACTTCATCAAAACCAGTTTGAAAAGGGCAGTGCACACCCTTGCACCCTTCACCGGAGGCAGCGCTATCAGAAAATTGCGAGCTCGGCCACCCTTACAACCAGAGAGAGCCACAAAAAAAGCAGGATCAATCACTATCCTTGTTTTGGCATAACTTGGCTTAGCACAAGTGGGATTCACCATCGTCCTTTCCACGTCCTTGCTAAGAGTAACATCAATCCATATGCAAGCGGGTTATACTGCTGACCTTGCTAGAATACATCTCAGTTCAGTTCCCAGTAAAATCTTTACTCAGTAATTACAGTAGCCACAAGCCTTCATCAATAATCATTCACTTTAACCCGCATCCTCTTCCAAAACATCAATTTAGCCAAATTCATAAGTTCACACTCGTTCCCAAGCCTAAAAACTATTTATCGGGTTGGAGGTTACGAAACTTTACAAGCTTGCCAGAAAAGCCAAACAGTTAAAAACAACGTTTAAATGTGAAAACAGAGCTTGTGCATACGCATCACCCCTTGTGCGTACGCACGCACCAGAAGTCCATTCCCAACTTGTGCGTGCGCACACTATCGTGTGTACACACAACTTGCAAAATCCCCTTGTCGTGCATACATACCCTCTCGTGCATACGCACGAGCACTTATAGTTTCTTTGTTTCGTGCGTACGCACCATATGGTGCGTGGACACGCATACCAGAAATTTTGGTTTCTCTGCATAATCACAGAATTCAGTTTTTAACCCTAAACTTCAAACGCTGATAATGACCAAAAGCATAGGTTTGGATCTTCGCACTAAAAATAGGATTGACGTTGCAAGTATAGTCCAAACTCAACAATTGATCATAAATCAAATGTTACTCACAATTCAAACCAAATATAAATCGAGAATCTTTCAACCTAGGGTCATTCTCCCTAGGATGCAATTGGAAGTGTTATGCTTTCGGTTGTGGAGGCAAAAAAAAAGGTTTTGCAATCAAAGAACGAAGGATTAAAGAAACTAAGTAATCAAAGAACTAAAGAATGAGCAAAATTGTGAATTAATGCAAGTAAAGAGAAAATGAGATCAAAACTAGTGAAAATGCTATAAATGTAATAAGGACCTTGACTTAGGAATGAGAGGTTAAGGAATCCTATCATTGTCATAACCACAACTATGGTAATTATCATGAGTTAATCTTGCTTAGTTAACCCCAAACATCGAGGAGTAAGTCAAGCAAGCATAATTGGCCTTAATCCATAAGTCCTAACCAACTTACCAAACTAGTTGATAAAAGGCTAGCTTTAATGGAAACAAGAGTCAACTAACTCCCCAAGAATTACCACTAAATGTCGGACATTATGACTCTAGTATCCTAGGAACTCAAATCCCAAGTCAAGGTGTGAAAATATACTCAAATTATAAGGTTGGCATTTTCACAAACACCTTGTATGCATAAAAGTAAAATATGGAAAATTACAAAGTAAAATGGAAAACTATAACCAACTATCAACAAAACCAAACATAAACAAGCAATCAAACATAAAGGAAGTATGAAACATAAAATTCATTGATCAAAACTTCAAGAAACACAAAATTGCAAATATGAACAAAGTAACTTGAATCAAAGAGAATGAAAATAAAGACAATGTAATTAAAGAGGAAATAAAGAGTACTTACAATTAAAGATGATCAAAATCCAAAATTAAGCTTGCTATAAAATGCTACATGAAAACTACATAAACCCTAGGAGAGCTCTCTACTCTACACTACTCCTACTCCTAATTAACTATGCTAAAAAATGTAAAATATGGCCTTCTATTCTCATGCCTTCATATGTCTTCAATCCCCCTTCATATAGCACTTTATTTCAGCCTTGAGCCTTCAAAAATTGGGCCAAAATGCCTCAGAAAATGCACAACACGCATTTTATTAATGAAATCACGTGTAGGATCCTGTACGTATGCACGGGTACTTGTGCGCACGCACACATGCAAATTTCCTCTTGTGCGTACGCACGCTGGCTTGTGCGCACGCACACTTGGCTGATTCGGTCTTGTGTGTACGCACGCTTGCTTGTGCGCACGCATACCTTGCTGTGTGTGCTTTTCCTTGTTTTCTTCATGTGTTCTCCCTTCTACATGCCTTCTTCCACTTTTTCTTAGCCAATCTTGCCAAAATGACCTGAAATCACTCACAAAACATATCACGGCATCGAATGTCATAAAAGTGGAATTAAATTACTTAATTTAAGCACAAAAAATGCATGTTTTCATATTTAAGTCCAAATTAGGGATCAAAGTATGCTATTTTTGGTGCTTAAGTTTGAGTTCATGTGCTAGAATCCATCCAAATTGAGTCAAAATATATCATCAAATATGAACTTATCAAACGCGCATAACTTTTTTGTTAAAAATGATTTTCCATCTGTTCTTCAAACGTCATAAACTACTCAGACCCAATTTTTATTTAAAACAACTTTTCCAAAATTTGAAGGTCCGAGAACCAAGTTACGGCATGTCAAGGTTGGTTAAAAATTGGTTTTTACCAAATTTTGTACAATTACTCAATCTAACCAATTTTCAATCCAACTCAATTCCATACCATACAAGATCCTTTTCTAAGCATACTCAACATGCATTTATCAATTCTCTACTCCTTTCTAATCATTTCAACACCTAATCAACTAATTATCCAGTCAATCATTTATTTCCAACAATTTCCATCAATAATCAACAATTCAACAATCTAACCAATCCTACAATCAATTACAACACTTGCCTCCACTTACCACGTGGGGATTCCTCACCCCATCATGGCTTCTAGCTCAATATTCACATCAATCCCATTTATTAACAATCAAACCATAACTTTATATTCAAATTCAATTCACACATATGCATTTATACTACTCAATAACTATTCTACTCACAATCCACAACAATAGCCAATTTCATTCAAATTCTATTCTAGGGGACAATTAGCCTAGGTAATCACATAATTACATAGTGCTTACTGGAAACTAAAACCCATACCTCTTAGACAGCGGTTCCTCCAACACCTTGATTTCCTTCGAGCCACACCAAGTCTATCCTTGAATCCAATTTCATACCAAATTGCACCGGACTAGTTTCGCTTCTCCCCAGATTTAATCAAATCAAGCTCTATTCCATATAATCACATAATTTAAACTAAATGTATAACTCAAATTGATACAAACAACGAGAAAAAGTTTCCTTACCTTATACCTCGTAGCCTTGGATTAAAACTTTGCTAGAATTCATAATTGAGCCTCCCCTAGATATAAAAAATTCAAGATTTTCTCAAAATCCAAAATAAAAATGTGAAATTGAATAGAAAGAATAACTGAGTGAGAACTTTTGAGTTCCTTACCACTTTGTTCAAATAAAATCAGAGAATTTTGAGACAAATGGGTGGCCACAAACGGCTCGTCAATCGAAGCTTCGAATAAAAAATTGAGCAATTGAAATTGAAAGTGAATAGTGCACTAAGGTTCCTCACTTCTCTTCTCTCTTCTCAGTTTGGAACTCATACAAAAGGAAAAAATGGGGCCAAAATGTGTGATGTTAGGGGGTTATATATGTGGGCTTGGGCCCACTTGAGCCCGATTTGTAAAATCTACAAAATTAGTAAATAATTAGTTAATAAATTACTTATTAATCAGAAAAATTAGAAAATAAAATTTTATAATTTAGTGAGATAGAGCTAATTAAAAATGAATTTAGACATTAATTTTAAAGAATTTGTCCCAAAATTGGACCAAATAGGCTGAACCGGTTGAACTAGACCCATATTGGGCCCAAGGCCCAACCTATATCAGCCCCATTCATGAGCCTTCAGCTAATTAATCACACAAAAAAGGGGAAAGCAATGCTGGAAGAGAAGAGGGGCAAAAGGGTTTGGGAAGAACACTATTCACATCCATTTTCAATCGCTCGTAACTTTTGATCCGGAGCTCTGATTGACGAGCCGTTTGCGGCCCCTGATAAACCCCATTCTTAGGGTTTATCTTGTGTTGAATTTAGAGGGTTTTATCAAATTTTCTCCCATTTATTCACTAAAATAGCATGGATTTGTAAATTCTCCTTTAATTGTGCTTAAGAGTGAAAACATGGTTTTTAGGTCATAAAATAGCTAGATTTAATTCACCTTGATTCTATTAGATGTCTTGATATGTTTGTTAAGTGATTTTAGGTTTAGGAGGCAAAGATTGGATTGAGGGAATGAAGAAAAAGCATGTAGAAATGGAGAACTCATGGAGAAATGAAGGAATCGCAAAGTTGTCAATCCTGACCTCTTTGCACTTAATCGGTCATAACTTGAGCTACAAAGCTCCAAATGAGGCGGTTCCAGTTGCGCTAGAAATCTAACATCCGGAGCTTCAAAATGATATAAAATATTTCATAGTTTCCTGAAGTTTAGGAATGCGTACGTGTGGAATGCTGCACGTGACTCACTAAGGGCAACTCGTGGCCAGCGATTTCTGAAGCATTTTGGGCCCAATCCAACTCATTTCTGATGCTATTTAACCCAAGGATTGAAGAGGGAAGGGGAAATTAGTTACCAATTAGTTTTAGTTTGAGTTTTGAAGGGAAAGTTAGTTTCTAGAGAGAGAAGCTCTCTCTTCTCTCTAGAATTAGGATTAGGTTAGATCTAGATTAGAATTTCTTAGATCTAGGTTAATTTCATGCTTAGATCTACTTTTCCTTTTGTAATTCTTCTTATTCTACTTCTTCTCCCTCTAGTTTAGCATTTAATTCTTGTAATTCTCTACTTTTATATTGATGCATTTTTGTTTCTTATATTTCTCTTAATGCAAATTATGATTCATGTTCCTTTATTGTTGAATTGCTTTGTTGTTATTTAATTCCTTGCAATTGAGTAGTGTAGATTTATTTTTCTTGCAATTTTACTATGCTTTCCTTTTATGCCTTCCAAGTGTTTTTCAAAATACTTGGTTGGATTTTAGAGTAGGTTTTTCTCCTCTTGGCCTAGGTAGAGTAATTAGTGACTTTCGAGTTATCTAATTCCTTTGTTGATTGATAATTAGAAGTTGCTAATTGACTTGAATACCACTAAATCTAGTCTTTCCCTTAGGATTTGGTTGGGACTTGTGGAATCAAGTTAATTCCTCCACTTGACTTTCCTCCATGGTTAGAGGATAAATAAGTGGGAGCAATGGATAATTGTGGTCACAATTGAAGAGGATAACTAGGATAGGACTTTCAATTCTCATACCTTGCCAAGAGCTTTATTAGTTGTTAGTTTATTTCCTTTGCCATTTATATTTCTTGACTATTATCTCAAAAACCCCAAACATACCTCATAACCAATAACAAGAACACTTTATTGCAATTCCTAGGGAGAACGACCCGAGGTTTGAATACTTCGGTTATTATTTTTAGGGTTTGTTACTTGTGACAAACAAATTTTTGTATGGAAGAATTATTGTTGGTTTAGAAACTATACTTGCAACGAGATTTCATTTGTGAAATTCTACACCATCAATTTTCGAATCATCAAAATGGCGCCGTTGCCGGGGAATTGCAATGGTGTTATGTTATTGGTTATTGTATATATGTGAAAATTGTGAATAGCTTGATTTTTGGATTGCTTGTTAGTTTTTGCTAGTTTTAGGATTTTGTTTCATTATTCCTTATTAGCTTTTGTTTCTTATTTTCTCTTTTCATTATGAATTCTCACTTTGGCTATGAGTTTGGTTCTAACTATGTTATAGGAAATGGAAGCTCCAATGAGGATGTGTATCAAGGATGGGATAATCAAAGGTGGGAGGAGCCATATGCATATGATCAATCTTCATGGCAACAACCTCCACCAATGCACTATGAACAAGAGCCATTCTATGATGCATATCACTCCAACGGTTATGGTGAATCTCCTTGTAACTTTCAAGAAGCACCACCATATGCCTATGAGCTATACCCTCAACATAACCCTCAACCATACTCACAAGCCACTTTTCACCAACCATGTAACAACCCTGATTTTCGAGTACATGAGATCTTTTCTGAAAGTACGGATTTCTTCGGAAGATCAGTAAAGGGAACACCTCTGCTATATCATCAAGCATCTCAATCCTAATTATCATTATGTCATCCATAAGCTAGAACCTCCTCTGAGGCAAGCTCGATAATGCAATCGCGAAGAACCTAGTTTTTGAACTGTATCGGTTGGCAGTTTTGATTCTGATTTTCGTAAATAGTCTCTGTTTGACGAACCGGACTCGATTCATGAGAGGAGAGAGATAATAGTATAATATTATTATTATATTAGTATTATAAAATTCTTGAATGATATTATAAGGTTACCTGGTCTATTTTTGTTAAAAACAGAAAATCGGTTTAACCGGGTTTACGGTTTACTGGCCTTAGGAATCATGCTTAACTTGACTTGAGGGCCAAGAAACATTAATTTTCAGCAAGTCTAAGGTGATATATCTCTTCCTAACATACTGAGTGAGATTTGGTCAGTTGAGAGTTTTTGGATTTAAAGTTGTTCTTGATGTGATTTAGGAGGAAAAAGTGCTTAAGGACCACCTGAAAGTTTAACCGAATTAGGAGCAACAAAACCAGGTAGGGATTGATGAATTTAATCTTGATTGATTGTATTTGAGTTGTGTGATTATGATATGGTTTGGTTATGCTTGAAATTGATTGTTTATATGAGTAATTCTTGTTGAAATTTTGGTGAAAATTTGATGAAATTTGATGATATTCAACTTTGAATTTGTGTTCTTCATGGCTGCTGGAAAAACGAACCCTAGACCTTAAATTGGGGTTCAATTTGTGTTAAAATCATGTAGAAAAGATGGAGTTTTTTTTGCTGCAATTTTATTTTGAATTTTGGTAAAAATCGGTTGCTGAAAAGACTGAAAAACGGGTAAAAACAGAGAAAGAATCTGAAGAATTTACGAAGAACATGAAGAACACTTTGAGTGTGATGAAGAACAATGAAGAACACATTTTTGAGGGTATGACTGTTGCTGAGTATGCTCGTAATTTCGATGACTTGTGTCGTTTCTCTAAGATCTGTCAAGGGAGTCCTACTAAACTTGAAGAATGGAAGTGCTTGAAGTTTGAAGGAGGCCTTCGTGATGATCTGATGAGTTCAATAGTTTCGCTGGAGATACGTAATTTTGCTGAATTAGTCAACAAGAGTAAGTTAGTAGAAGAATGTATTAAGAAAGTGAATGTGGCCAAGGTGAGTTGCCAAGGATTTCCACCAAGGCGTCTTAGTAGTATTGCTCACGAGTTAGGATTATATTTCTTTAAATTGAATTTTTACTTGATTGTCCATACACCTGCATCCCAAAATGCTTTGACCAGTTTAGTGTGCTTGCAAGTACCATTCACTATTAGGAACAGGACTTTTATACACGATCTAATATGTTTGCCTCTATGTGGTTTAGAAGTTATTTTAGGATTAGATTGATTATCTAAATATCATGTTTTCCTTGATTATTTTAAAAGAACTGTTGTTATTCCATCTGATAGTCTATGTACTAAACCATTTCTGTCCCACACCTTATATATGAATTCTGTAAGAGTTACCTTAGGCAGGAGTGATTGTGAGGGGTACGTTTTGTTAGCGGCTAGCTCGAATGATAGTGAATTAAGCTTAGAACGAATTTGAATGATGAAGGAATTTCCTGATGTTTTCTTGGACGACATACCTGAGTCTCCTCCTCAGCGAGAGATAGAATTCAGCATTGATCTAGTACCTGGAGCCGGACTGATTTCCATAGCACTGTACTGGATGTCACCATTGCTTGCAGAGCTGAAGAAGCTGTGAGATAGGATCGTAGTGGCCTATAGAGGTACAAGAACAGAATTTGTGTGCCTAACTCTGGAGAATTGCGACAAAAGATTCTTACTGAAGCTCACCAAAGTAGATTTTCTATGCATCCTGGAGTGACAAAGATGTATCGAGATTTGAAACAAATGTTCTGGTGGCCGGTCTTAAAGAAAGAAGTAGCTGATTATGTCTCAAAATGTTTAACCTGCCAGAAGATGAAGGTGGAACATCAGAAACTGTCAAGAACCCTGCAACCCTTAGAAATACCACAATGGAAATGGGAGCAGATTTCTATGGATTTTGTCACGGGATTGCCAAGGACCTCAATAGGACACGATGCCATTTGGGTAATTGTGGACAGGTTGACAAAGTCAGCGCACTTCCTTCCGATTCGAGTTGACTATACTTTAGAAAGGCTGGAACGAATATATATTCAAGAAATCGTACGACTACATGTGATACCTTCATAAATTGTCTCAGATCGAGTTTCGAGGTTTACTACTAGATTTTGGGGAGCTTTTCAGAAAGCGTTGGAAACAGAATTGCACACGAGTATAGCATACCATTCTCAGATAGACGGACAATCAGAGCAGACAATCCAGACATTAGAGGACATGTTATGATTACGTATGATAGACAACCAAAGCAGCTGGGATAAGTATTTGCTTTTGGTCAAATTCGTCTACAACAACAGTTTCCAATAAAGTATCGGGATGGCACCATATAAAGCTCTCTATGGAAGAAGATGTCGGACACCATTGTGTTGGAATGACGATGGAGAAGCTAGTGTCTTAGGTCCAAACTTAGTGTAAGAAACTACTGAGAAGATAAAGGAGATTCGTCGGAAGATCCAGACATCACAAGGCCGTCAAAAGAGCTATGCCGATAATAGACATAGACCCTTAGAGTTTAGTGAGGGAGATCATGTCTTTCTAGAAGTAACTTTGATTACTAGAATAGGTAGAGCCCTTAAGACTAAAAAGCTTAACCCACGATACATAGAACCTTTCCAAATACTTAAAAGAGTCGGTCTAGTAGTTTATCAAATAGTCCTTCCTCCTTATTTATCAAACCTTCATGATGTTTTTCATGTCTCGCAACTTAAAAAAAATATGTTCCCGATGAGAGTCACATTTTACAACCAAATACAGTACAGTTATGAAATAATTTGACATATCAAGCATCACCAGTTCAGATAGTAGAAAGAAGTGATAAGCAGCTAAGAGGCAAAGTTATTCGCTTAGTAAAAGTAGCATGGGAACCAAGAGGAGAGGAAGAGCACACTTAGGAACTGGAAGATAAGATGAAAGATGATTACCCGCATTTATTCCTAGGTAACTGAAATTTTGAGGGCAAAATTTTCTTTTAGGAGGGTAGAATGTAACAACCCTGATTTTCGAGTACATGAGATCTTTTCT
Source organism: Arachis ipaensis (assembly GCF_000816755.2). NCBI lineage: Eukaryota > Viridiplantae > Streptophyta > Magnoliopsida > Fabales > Fabaceae > Arachis > Arachis ipaensis. The sequence goes on along the minus strand of NC_029792.2, from coordinate 66,827,324 downwards.
GAAAGTACGGATTTCTCTAGAAGATCAGTAAAGGGAACACCTCTG
>NC_029792.2:66811811-66826829 GCF_000816755.2 Arachis ipaensis | reverse complement strand
CTAATAGTCTGCTAAACAACATAGAATTAATGAACGTAACTAATAACCCCGACCCTACTAAGGACTCTCCAGTTCTTACCCCTTCTCTCTCCCTTCCCCCTTCAGATGGAAGTAAGAGTACCTCACCATAGTTCGCTGATGACCGTTCGCAAGAAGAGGATTCTGCTCTAGATAGTCTTCTTAGTCTAGGGTGAATATCGTTCTCTAGTTATATGTATATACTGTGAGACCAGCCAACGTCTGCACCCCGTTCGTATGCGCACTTTAACCTAAATCCTGTGTACGAGATTCCTATTGTGTGGCTACTTCATGAGGCACCAGAGAGACCTCCTGTGGAAAAGTCTGATCGTGCAGAGGAGTAGCAGATGATGTTCTATCTTTTGATGACGTTCCACTTGACTTGAGTTTTGAAGACCTAAGAACGTACTTTCCCTCGCTTTAGTAGTTTAGAGGGACTAGGTGAGTATAGGGTCTAGGCTAGCCTGGGTGCCAGCTTAGGGACTTCTTATTATTAACAACGTTAACAACGAATCAGGCTCATATGATAAATAATAGATAATAATTAGGAAGACAAATTGGTAGCGCTCAGTTTCCGGTATGATCTAGACATATTGAAAATTGGGTCGTTACAAACCACCTTCATATGACCCTCATCCATATCCACCATTACAACAACCATATGAGCCATATGTACCACATATAGAGCCACCACCATCCCAACATCACCACTTTCAGGAGCCACCCCATCCATACTACTACCAAGATGAACCACTTCCAATGCATGAAAATTTTCAACTACAAGATGAATTCTACTTTTCACCACAACCTCCCATGGAAGAATATTCATGTCCATCGATCCAAGAGCCATATGATCCTAATCATGTTATCCAAGTGGAACAAGAGTCAAGGGATCGTCTCAAGGAAATATTGGATCAACTTCAAGCAACCATGGAGCGTGTTGTGCAACAAGTAGAAAAAGTGGAAAATGTTGAACCACTATATACTTACCAAGAAGAACCACCTTCCTATTATGAATCCTTTCTCCAAAATGATGAGCCCTCTCATCCACCCCAACCTCCAATGGATGACATTTTTAATGTTCTTGTTCAAGGACAAGAGGAGATAAAAAGGGAGGTACTAGAATTCACGACCGTCTTGGCCGAGGTAGTAAACCGATTAGCCTCCCAATGCTTGGACACTCAAGGAACTCCCATGGCAACATGTGGAGAATCACGTGAAGAGCATAGCATGAAGGAGAGATTGGACATTCCGGTGGGAAATGAGGGAAGTTGCTTTGTGTTTGAACAATTGGAGGGAGCGACCATTGATGAAGATAAGGAAGAGGTGGTTGAAGATTTAAGAGATGCGGAACCTCCTTGGGAATCTAAGGTCATAAAAATCCCTCCAACAAGATTGAAGTTGATGTTGAGGAAGAAAGTGCACATCCTCCAAACCATATTCCATATAAAGAATTGGATGGGATAGAGCAAGAATCAAATTCCCTTGGTGATAAAGATCATGCATCCGATCTTATTGGTGAAGAATCCTTTGAGCTTGAAGAACCTTCTCCCAATAAGATAGAAGGTAATACGAAGGTAAATTTCTCTCATCCTCCCATTTATGATTTGAGTAAAGGAAAAGGTCTAGATAAAATTATAGAACAAGGGATTTCATTTGAGGAATCTTGTGAAGAGGTGGAAGCCCTTAGAGAAAAGAGGGTGGGATATGCTTTGTCAAGACCCTTAGAAGCTTCTTTACCTAGGTTGTCATCTACTCCTTCACTTGAGTGGGTAAAATTCATTTCTATTAGCTTTATTGTCCCACTTGAGTATGGCTTGAAATTGATGGTCAACTTAGGATGCTTTGTGGGATGAAGCGTAAGAGAAAGATATTTCGTGGTTGGCGTTGTAAATCAAGGCTCATTATGGTAGATGCGTCAAGGATGGAATATAAAGGTTGGAATAGTGCTCAATTAGATGGGTCTAGGAGGATTGTTGGGCACTTCATTGAGAATTCATCTTACTTGCCACCCGGATGGATTAATAATGATCAACTTCAAGACGGGTGTGAAAATAAAGTGTGGGATCCCGGATCGCACAAAGAGAATCAATTTTGGGAGCCCTTGGCTTGTGAAGAACTCCATCAAGGCTTGGAGGCATTAACTTTGAATAATAGAGCTTATTGGAGACTCAAGCATTGGTGGATGTTCAAGGATGAATTCAAGCACAAGCCACCTTGATGAGGAGCTCCCCATAAGTCCAACTTAAGGACAATAAATAAAAGTGTTAGGTGGGAGACACCCCATCATGGTAAACTCTTTCCATTCTCTTGTATATATACTTAATAAGGGATTCGAGTTGCCATTATAGGTAGTTTTCTTCTTTTCTATACTCTTATACATTTTGTTTTGATTGATAGGTTGTTGTAGTGAGTTTTGATTAGTTTAGATTGTTGTTAAGGTAGGTTGCTTGAAGTGCAAGTTTTGTTTGTTTTATCTTTGAAAATTTTTCAAAAAACTTAAAGATTTTTGTTAAATTTGAATTTTGGTTGCTTCAGAATGTTTATAGGTTAGGAGAGTGTTAACTTCTGTTTTTATGCTCCTAAAAAAATTTTTTTCAATCCACGCTTAAGCACGCATGGCGCTTACGCGTGGATTGCACTTCCGCAACTCCTGGTACAAGAACCCGAGAGTTGTGCGAACATCACGCGAGCACTGTGCGAAAAGCACAATCCACGCGTAAGCACGCATGACGCTTACGCGTGGATTGTCCCTACTCCACGCACGCGTAAGCACACATGATGCTTACGCGTGGATTGTCCCTGCTGCATCCATGCATAAGCACGTATGACGCTTATGCATGGATTTGCACCCTGTTTTTCTCCTTTCTCCTTTCTCCTTCTTTCTTCTTTTCTTCTTTTTTCTTTCTACCTTTCTTCTTCTTCCTCTCTTGAAAAAAAATAATAATAAAATAAAATAAAAATAAAAAAATAATAAACTAATAAAATAATAAATAAATAAATAAAATACTAAAAAAATTTTTTTCTTCTTTTCTTCCATTTTCTCTTATTTCATTTGCTTATTTTCATCATTGCATTTTAATTTTGTTTTTATAACTTGTTCTCATTTTATTTTCTAAGTTTCTCATTTTAACATTGGTGGTAGATTACTCTTACTAAATTGTTGAGAATTTCTTGCATTATTTTGGTGCTTCGTGACTTGTTTAACATTAATGGTCATATTTGTTCTACATAGAAGATTAGTGCTTTAGTCCTTCCTAATTCATTATTCTTTGTTTTTGTACTTCATTATCATTGAGTTAGTATGGGACCAAATACTTTCATGCTTATCACTAATCTTATTCGTGTCAATTCTTGTTTGAACTTGATGCTCAACATGCTCCTCATGCTTTGATTTTACTCTTGCATCAAGTGTTAGTTAATATGCCTTAGCTTATATTGTTTTCTCACCCACATATTGTAGCTACCATGTAGTAAGAACCTTACTCTTATTTGGCATTAGCCTCTGCCTATCTTCTACTTGCTTTGCTATCTTTGTTGTAGGCTTAATTCTCTTTCTTTTTCTTTCCTTTTAGGTTGGCCACCAAGAGGGAAAGGATAAGCTTAAAATGGGGCAACAAACAAGTTCATTCGCACAACCCTTTGAAGAAGCTCATCAATTGTAGCAACCCATCCACTTTGCTCTTCTTTGCATGCACCGAGGACGGTGCAATCTTCAAGTGTGGAGAGAGGTCGTTCGACCGATCTCCATGGGTAACAATTTTCTTTCAACACAAATTCTTAGTTTTCTTTGTTAGATTAGTTATTGCATTGCATGATAGGTTACATGTTAGTTAGAATTTGTACATATTTTTACCACTTCTTTCTTATTAGGACTACTTGGTTAGGGTGATGATTTCTTTTCCAAGAAACTGTTTTTAGGGCAACCTACCAATTTGAAAAAAAAAATTGTTGAACTTGCTTGAAATAATTTATTTTGGAACATGGGTTTTTGAGCTAAGAACACACAACCTTGTGAGTTTTGAGCCTAATTGTGTGGTTACATCTTATAACCACTTCTTTCCCTTTCTTGTGTGCTATTGTTCTCTTTCTATGATTGTGATCTTTGATTTTTTTAATTCTATATGTCCATTATTCCTTGTATTCATGCACTTATATGATTGAGGCCATCATTTCATGTAGCTCACTTACCCAAATAGCCTTACCTTTTATCCTCCATTGTTAGCCAACTTTGAGCCTACGATTAATCCACTTGTTCATAATTTTAGCACATTACAAGCCTAAGGCAAAAAACAATAAATGTCCTTAATTTGGATCTTTGATTAGCTTAGGCTAGTATGAGTATCATTCAAATGTGGGAAAATTTGGGACATTGGTTGGGAAAAGGTGTGTGTTCTATTGTTGTTGAAAATATTGGGAATTGGGTATATGCTCATGTGTTAATTAAATGTAAAACCATATGCAGCCCCAAGTGAAGCTCAATAATAATCAATGCATATGTGTTGTCATCAAGGAAAAAAATGCATGAGTATGTGAAAAAGTGAAGAATGGGTAGTTAGGTTTGTTTAGAATTGTATAGGTTGCTATATAGGTTAGATGGGAAGTTTAAGGTAATCAAAGATTCAAATTTCAAGTCCACTTGACCAAATATGCATCCTTACCTTGACCCTAGCCCCATTACAACCTATGAAAAGTCCTCATGATAGTTGTATGCATGCATGAAATAAATGTTGATTGTTAGATGAAAAACAAATCTTGGAAAGCATGATTAGGAGAGAATTGAGTGAATCGACCCCATACACTTGAGTGAATAGAGTGCAAACACTTCCAGTGAGGGTTCGATGCTCAATTTCTTGTTCCCGACTTTCATGAGCTTTCTTCTTGCAAGTCTACTTGAACTTCATTTTGATATTTGAATTGGTAGAATTCATGGATCGTTATATAATCTTGGCCCTACTTGTGCATGTATGTCTTGGAGATTGATTTACTTTCAACCAAGTAGGTATAATCACTTTTCATTTAGTTACATTCATTTAGATAGGATGCATATAGTTTCTTTGCATTGAATGAACGTTCATACCCCTTTTCTTGTCCTTCTTGGTTTAGCAAGAGGACATGCTATTGTGTAAGTGTGGGGAGGTTGATAAACCCCATTTTTAGGGTTTATCTTGTGTTGAATTTCGAGGATTTTGTCAACTTTTCTCCCATTTATTCACTAAGATAGCATGGTTTTGTAAATTCTCCTTTAATTGTGCTTAAGAGTGAAAACATAGTTTTTAGGTCTTAAAATAGCTAGATTTAATTCACCTTGATTCTATTAGATGCCTTGATATATTTGTTAAGTGATTTCAGGTTTAGGAGGCAAAGATTGGATTGAGGAAATAAAGAAAAAGCATGTAGAAATGGAGAACTCATGAAGAAATGAAGGAATCGCAAAGCTGTCAATCCTGACCTCTTCGTACTTAATCGGTCATAACTTGAACTACAAAGGTCCAAATGAGGCGGTTCTAGTTGCACTAGAAAGCTAACATCCAGGGCTTCAAAATGATATAAAATTTTCCATAGTTGCCTGAAGTTTAGAGACACGTACATGTGATGTACGCATACACATGGAATGCTGCACATGACTCACTAAAGGCAACTCGTGGCCATCGTTTTCTGAAGCATTTTGGGCCCAATCCAACTCATTTCTGATGCTATTTAACCCAAGTATTGAAGAGGGAAGGGGGAAATTAGTTACCAATTAGTTTTAGTTTGAGTTTTGAAGGGAAAGTTAGTTTCTAGAGAGAGAAGCTCTCTCTTCTCTCTAGAATTAGGATTAGGTTAGATCTAGATTAGAATTTCTTAGATCTAGGTTAATTTCATGCTTAGATCTACTTTTGTAATTCTTCTTCTTCTACTTCTCTTCCTTCTAGTTTAGCATTTAATTCTTGTAATTCTCTACTTTTATGTTGATAAATTTTTGTTTCTTCTATTTCTCTTAATGCAAATTATGATTCATGTTCCTTTATTTTTGAATTGCTTTGTTGTTGTTTAATTCCTTGCAATTGAGTAGTGTAGATTTACTTTTCTTGCAAGTTTACTAGGCTTTCCTTTTATGTCTTCCAAGTTTTTGTCAAAATGCTTGGTTGGATTTTAGAGTAGGTTTTTCTCCTCTTGGCCTAGGTAGAGTAATTAGTGACTCTTGAGTTATCTAATTCCTTTGTTGATTGATAAGTAGAAGTTGCTAATTGACTTGAATGCCACTAAATCTAGTCTTTCCCTTAGAATTTGGTTGGGACTTGTGGAATCAAGTTAATTCCTCCACTTGACTTTCCTCCATGGTTAGAGGTTAAATAAGTGGGAGTAATGGACAATTGTGGTCACAATTGAGGAGGATAACTAGGATAGGACTTCCAATTCTCATACCTTGCCAAGAGCTTTATTAGTTAGTTTATTTCCTTTGCCATTTATATTTCTTGACTATTATCTCAAAAACCCCAAACATGCCTCATAACCAATAACAAGAACAATTTATTGCAATTCCGAGGGAGAACGACTCGAGGTTTGAATACTTCGGTTATTATTTTTAGGGGTTTGTTACTTGTGACAAACAAATTTTTGGATGGAAGGATTATTGTTGGTTTAGAAACTATACTTGCAACGAGATTTCATTTGTGAAATTCTACACCATCAATTTTCCAATCATCAGCCACGCGTTCGTCTCGGAGTCCTGTTCAATTCTATCTAAACTAAGTGGTAAGTCCTTCTGTATATCATGCCCAGTTTTCTGTTCCCCTCTTTTCCATGAAATTTGTTTCAGTTTTGAGTGATTTTGATGATTTTGGTGGTTTAGGTGCAATCTACAATTGGATAATTGTTGGATTATACTCCAATCATCAATGGGTAAGGTAAGAAAACTATAAACCCTTGTGGGTTTCACAATTTTGTGTATCTTAGTGCTAATTTAGTGAATTATGTGAATTAGTTTGAATTTATGTTAAATTGGAGTCTGAACTAGTGAATTGGAGCTCTTGGAACAACCCTTGGTGGATGGAATCATTGGAGTTGACTAGGAATCTTGAAGCTTGAATTTTGGTGGTTTTGAGTTTAGGGGAGAAATCAGCCAAGGTATATGGTTTAGGTTTCTCATATTTAATATTTAATATTTTGTGAAAACTTAGGCTAGATGACCTAGGATATCTTGAATCATGACTTTGAAACATGTTTTTTTGTAATTTTAGTGGACATTGAGTAGATATTTGATGATGTTTGAAGGATTAATGATTCATGATTGTGGATGTGGGTTTTGTTGATGAAAAAGGATTGATAAATAATATTTTGGTTGATGAAATGGCAATGTTGATTAAGGATATATATGAGTACTGAATGATTGGTAACTGTATTAGGTATAATTGAAAATCTTGGGTTAAAGTAATTTACATTGAAGTGAAGTTGGTTGTGGTAGAATGTGGGTTGAAGGGCTGTGTTGTTATGATTTTAGTATGATTTGGTGCAAGGTATTGTTGAGTGAATATGGCTAGTGCCTTATGTTATGTGAAAATAGAGGTTGGGAAGATTTTGTAAAAAACTAATTTTTGGCCGAATTTCGACGAGTCATAACTTGGCTTTCGGACCCCCAAATTGTTCAAACTTATTTCATATGAAAATTAGGTCCGTGAAGTTTATACTGGATGGAAAATATTTTAAAATGAAAAAGTTGTGCGTCGGAAGTCCGGAGTGCAAAACTGAAAATTCTGGAGCATTCAGCATTTTTGCTGTTATGCATATCTTGCGTACGCGACCACTATACGTGACGCGACCAGCCTTTTCGGGTTGGGCATCTCGCGTACGCGTGACGTCTCAGTATTGCAGTCCCACGCGTGTCCCACGTGTACGCATGGCTCCTTTTTCAGCAAACACGAATTTTGTGTTTTAAAGTGTAATTTTGAACCCCTAAAACCCCTATTTTTACTCTTTTAGCCCCTAAATTTTAGTTGGATACTTACTAATGAGGTGAAGTTAGGAAGGGGGAGTAACTTGGGAGTGAAGCAAGTTGTGGAGTAATGAATTATGATTTGTGAAGTGGTGATTTTGAGCTGGAGAAGTGATAACTGAACTAATATAATTATGAGGATGATAATAATGAATTTCAATTGAGTGAGAGATGAGTTGATGATAATAACTTGAGATTGAAGAAAGATTGTAAAGGGGTGATGTAAGTTGAAAAGTTTAACGGGAAGTCTGGTTTGTAAATAAATGTGATTCACTACAAGAATAAGGCTGATTAGCTACCACAAAAACAGTCGGAAAATCATCGCTAATTTGATGCAAAATACAATTTGTGACGGATTAGCTACCGCCTAGCAACCAATACTTTTCTCGCTAATTACAAGTCGCAGATCAGTGAGGCAAACACAATAGTCGCTAATTCATCGAAAAAGTTTTTTAGCGACCGAATAGATAGTAGTAAATCTATCACTAAATTAAAAGTTAATTACAAAGAGGAAATAGACTAACAGGTAGTTGCTGATTAGCGTCAAACTCTCCTGCAGTAAACTCATCGCTAAATCCAAGCCAACTCCGTAGAGAAAATGGAATGCTTAGTTGACGCTAATTAGTGAGAAAATTTTCCGAATCTAACTTGTCGCAAGTTGTTTGCTAATATAATCGTAAATCTATCACAAATTGAAGCAAATCTATAGCTAATCTTTGAAAATTCTTAATTAAATTTGTAATAATTTTGTCACTAAACCAAAGCTAGTCTAATTGAGAAAGCAAAGTTATAAAGTAGTCGCTGATTTGTGAGGAAATAATATGTATTTAATTAGTTGCAATACTATCGCAAATGTCATTACAAATTCCTTTAAAACTAGTAATAAATCGATAAGTACCTCGCACTTTAAGAAAAACTAGCTTTCGCTACGCTTCTAAAGCGTGCCAAAAGTAGAGATACAACAACGCTTTTAGAAACGTGTCGATTGAATTGGTTTTAGCTACACTTCAAAAGCGTGCCAATAGGAGACATAACCACGCTTTTAAAGGGAGAAAATAAGAAAGTATAAAAAGAATTAATTTTTTATTGATTTACATGCTATAATTATAACTAACAAAATTATAATCCTATACTAAAACTAATAATTTAATTTACATAAAGCAAATGTAATGCCAAAAAGCCATAACAATCTCCTTGTTTCAAGCTAAAATGGAGAAAAATGTTTATTCCATTTTTGGTAAATTTGCGGAGAAACCATCAATTGAGTGTTGATTACTTCATTAGTTCTGCAGATTACAAAAAAGCAACACAAATCAATAAAAAAATGGGAAATTTTTTGTCCATACATGAGGTCATAGAACTATAAGTCAAACTAACTCATGATGCAGAATTCCATAAATGGATTCATAAAAGATTATCACCAAAGAAGTAGCAAGAAATTCAACAAAAAAGAAAAGAAAAGAAATTCATAATAATAAAGAATCGAACAATAGTCAAAATCAAAAGCACTGCACTACACTACATAACATCATGTGATTCTTGTTTGCATGCAAAAAAAAATTAATCAAGATAGACAACAGAATCAAATAGAAGAATGCAAGATGAGAAATTAAAGAAAAAATTTTACCAAGAAACACAAATAGGATTCATTTTCAGCTCCTCTCAACAGAAGAGAACAGGGTGAGTTGAAAGTAGCATGAGCCAACAAATAGCTGAATAATTGATAAGAGACGTTGAAAAAAGAGAGTAAAATAATTGACTATTTAACACTGACCTAAAATCAAACAATTGATTCTCATTAAAAGAGATTGCATCAGAAAATAGGTTCAATGACATCAGTCTACAGTAGTAATTTGTGCAAGTTCAACCAACACAATTAATAGAGGATGTTAACCTTCTTTCAAGGAGCTGCTCTATTGCCTAGTGCCAGAGCACTTTTTCCTTTACCAGGTTCTTTCAACTTGTTCTTTTTCTTCTTTTTCCTAAAAATTATATGAAATCATTTTCAGGAGAGAAAAAGTAGTGCAAAACAGTTGGTATAAATTAAACAAAAGGCACAATGTGTCCTTTTTCAGTGACCCTTTTAAAAAAACCAAATGCTGGTTGGCACAGAAATGTAAGATGTCACTAAATCAGTATATTTATCTCACCTGTCTTGCTGCTACGATTTGATAGAGTAAAACCGTCGGCTTAGAATTTCTTCTCGGTTAGAGGAAATAACTTCGTTGCAAGTATAGTTCCAAACCGACAAGTAATGCTCAATCAAAGTTTAATTTTGGTTGTCACAAGGTCAACCCCAATAAAAATAACCAAGAGTATTAGTCCCGGGTCATTCTCCCTAGGAATCACAATCGAGTGCTCAATTATTAGTTGTGAGTATCATGGGGGTTGGATTGATAAAAGGGCAAGAAAATAAATGACAAGAAAAGTAAGCAAAGAACTAAAGAAAGCAAGTGATAAAGAGAGACATTCATGGCAAGGATTGAGAATATAGGCTTTCTATCCTAGTCATTAATGATCATACAACAATTAACAAGAGCTAATCCTATTTAGTCATCAACAAGACCATAACTGAACTCAACAATAAGCATTCACCATTCAGCACTAATCACACTAAACCCTTCACCAAAGATTAACCAGCAACCAGTAATTACAAAACAGCAATTATACTAACATTGGTACATTATAAACAGAGCTAGTAACAAGAGCAAAATTACAAAATAGAGCCAGCAACCAACAACCAGCAACCAACTAACAACAATTACAAAACAGCAATTACACTAACATTGGTACATTCTGAAACAGAGCCAGTAACCAGAGCAAAATTACAAAACAGAGCCAGCAACCAGCTAACAACAATTACAAAATAGCAATTACACTAACATTGGTACATTATGAAATAGAGCCAGTAACCAGAGTAAAATTACAAAACAGAGCCAACAACCAGCAATTACAAAAAATCACAAAACATTAAAATGAAATTTTGAACAAAATTTTCCGAAATTAAAAGGAAGAAGAACCGAGCATTCAGAAATTAAACAGAACCAGTAACCAGAGCAAAATTAAAAGGAAAAGCCAGTAACCAGAGCCACTAGCCTTCGACAGAGACACAGACAGCAACTGATGAGACGACGGCGAGTGGCGACCCGATGGCGAGCTTCTCTAAACCACAAACAGAGAAGCCAAAGAGGACGGGGATGACGTGCCGAGCTACCTAAGTTCCGGACCAGTAGAAGAGAAAGAAGCAGAGGCACCGAGAACCTGGGGATGGTGGCGGCATAGAACCTAGGGCTAGGGTTTTGCTTCAGGGGTGTGTTCAGTTCAAGAATGATTTGTGGTTGGGGGGTGTTGGGGGAAGGGGTTCACGGATGTTTGATTTTGTTTTTTTTTATATAAAATCAAAACGGCGTCGTTTTCTTAGAACTGGACGATTACCGGTCCGGTCCAACCGGCCGATTTGGTAATTTCTGCACGGTTCTCTCTCCAACGGTTATAGGCAATAGACCGGACCATTTTCATCGTCGGTTTCTGATTTGACCGGTTCAACCGATCGGTCTGGCCTGATTTTCAGAACCATGGCCTGAACATTATGAGGCTAAGTGAGCTACAACTTCTGGTAAGGTAGCCATGATGTTTTCTTGCCTCTTTTAAGCTTCACTTTGTTCTTGAAGAAATGAAATGAGAGTGTCATCTATGAGTGCTTAAGGTAGAAAGGAGGGTTCATTGTTTGGGAGAGAGGTTTTGTAATTGAGAAGTGGTTTATATTGGTGAGAATATTGAGGTGGTGCATATGGGGTTGGTGGTTCTTGGGAGTATTGATGTTGGGATGGTGGTGGTTCAACAATTGCCCGTTCATAATGGTCATAAGGGTGTTCATAAGGAGGGTATGGATTTGGATCATGTGGAGGTGTTTGATGGTATGGGGCTTGTGAATATGGTGGTCGTGGCCTATGTTAAGGAAGGGTTTCATACGTATGTGGTGATTATGGTTGATAACCATAAGGAGTTCCATCATAGCCATTAGGTTGGAACTCATTACAGGGCAGATTGTAACCATAAGAGACCAGAGGAGGTTGTTGCCAAGAAGGTTGTCTATAAGCATGTGGCTCCTTGCTCAATTGAATTTCCGATCCATAATGCGATCAATCATTGAAGTTCTCATTTTCTGAAATATAGTTTTAACCAAACTCATAGCCAAAATGGTGAGAATTCATAAAGAAAAGAAGAAATAAAAATGGAAACCTATCAAGAAACAAATAAAAACGAACTTCTAACTACTAACAAAAATCAATAAATAACCAAAAAGCAACATATTCACATGTTAACAATAGCCAATAACAAGTACACATTGTAACTCCCCAACAACGGTGCCAAACACTTGGTGACAGGCCAAATGTCAGTTCAGATTTTCTCAATAAAAGAAATCACGTTGCAAGTATATTTCCATACCAACAAATGACCCATATCAAAGTTTACTTTGTCACGAATGCAAACCAATAAAAACCGAGAGTATTAGATCTCAGGTCATCTCTCAAAGGAATTGCAGTGAGGTGTGCATATTATCAGCTATGAGAATAGGGGGTTTTACAGATAAACAGGCAAGAAATTAAATGACAAGAAAATAAAGCTAAAAACTAAAGGAAGATAAATGCTAAAAGACACTCTTGACAAGGATTGAGAATCAAAGCTTCCTGTCCAAGTCATTGACCACAAACATGGTGATTACCTAGAGTTAATCCCATTTCATCATCTCCAACATCAGGAGAATGTCAAATAGGTATATTTAATCCTAATCCATATGTCTTACTCGTCAATGGAAACAAGAACCACTAACAACCCTAAATCACCATCAATATTGAACATCAACGACTCTCGTGTCACTAACCACGACATGACAATTACAAAAGCAAACCCAATTAGTCAACCTCTAATGGTGAGATAAGTCAGTCGGGTTTAATTAATCTCAATCCATAGGTCTTACTCGTTAATGAAAATGAGATTAATTAAAATCTCCAAATTATCAATCAATTCGGACATTAGTGACTCAACATCACTTCAATTACTCAATTCCAATCCAAGAGTGCAAAAATTTATCCTAAAACAAAGAGAAGCGTTTTCACAAATACTTGGAAAGTATAAAAGTAAAACATGGTAAAATTGTAATAATAATAAAATCTAAAACTACCAAATGTAACAAAGCAATAACAATAACTCAAACAAGCAACAATAAGCATGAAAATATAAATTGCATTAAAGAAAATCACAATTAGCAAGAGTTCATAAAACTAAAAGCAACAAAATAGAGAAATTAACAAGATAAACAAAGAAAACTAAGATGCTAGAACAAAAAAAAGTAAGAAAAACTAAATAAAAATAAGACCAAAACCTAAATATAAGGAGAAAACTAAACCTAAAATTCTAAATTCTAGAGACAAGAGAGAGCTTCTATCTCTAGAAATCTAACCTAAATCATGCTAAAAACTAAACTAATTGCTTCCTCCTTCATCCTCCTTGAGTTTGCCTTGAAATACTTCAGAAATGAGTTGGATTGGACCCAAGAAAGCCCTGAAATCATGACCCACGTGTTCACTTAAGTGAAATCACGTGCTGGCAGTCATGCGTATGCATGAGGCATGCGCACGCGCAACATGGCAATTTTCCAAAACATGCGTACGCACAACTTGAGATTCATGTGTACCATAAAGCATGGGTACGCACAACCATGAGATGCTCCAAACTTCATTTATTTATGATTCTCCACTTTTGCATGCTTTTTCTTCACTTTTTCAAGCCATTCTTGCCTTCTAAGCTTGAAATCACTCAACAAATATATCAAGGCATCGAATAGAATTAAAGAGAATTAAATTTAGCAATTTAAGGGCCTAAAAATATGTTTTTAATCATTAAGTGCAATTAGAAGAAATTCACAAAACTATGCTATTTCAGTGAATAAATACAAAGTTAATAAAATCTACTCAATTCAACCCAAAATTTACCATAAAATAGTGGTTTATCAATTATTCATCAAGAATAGCAAATATGTGATCATCTTTTTGTAATTTGTAGCCAATTGCATGTAAAGAGTCGACTAACTATTAATTTTTGCTGAGATATTCTAGAACTGAACCAGTTTTCTAATTGATTAAAGATGGGCCTTTAAACTCTAAATTCTTGTTGCTGAAGATTTAGAGAAATAATCGTTGAGGACGTTCCAGATTTCATAAAAGTGATGACAATGAAGAATTTTGTTGGAGTAGTTATTGAGGCAAGAACCGAAGTTGAAAGTGTAAGTTTATCAAGTCTCTATGTTTTGAATTATGCAATTTCTACTATTATCTTTTAACAAGCATCTTTTTCAAATTATTGTGGAATCTTGGACATGTACAAATGAACTTCAAGGCTAAGACTACGGAACTGTGAATAGAACCCGGTGCCTCTAGCTGTTGAAGTTATTATCATACAATTTATCTCCAATTGGAGATTTGGATTTTTTTGAAGGTGATGATGAATCTGACAGTGTAATGAACATGGCAGGAAGAAAGAAGAGAAAAAAAAATAGAAAGAAGATCGAGGAGGAAAAAGAAGCACGCAAAAGCTTTTGATACCATAAAAGTTTTCTTAGAAGCTTGGTATGGAATAGAACTATAGAAGAATAGGAGTGATAGATTACTGAAGCAGAGAAAGAACAATGAAAGAAAACTTAGAGAGTAAGAATGTTGAACGTATATCAATTCTATTTCATATTGAAAAATGATTACCATCCTAATATTTAGAGATTCTAATGAGTCATATATATAGAAAGCTAATATCCTTACATGACTGAAATAGGCGAAACAGAAATAATAGATGCTTACAATTCATAATAGAATTTCATTTTCAACTTACTACCCTTAATAATATTTCTCTTAAAATTAAAGATATCCACACTTAAAAATTAAATCTCTAAATCTGAACATTCTCTTATTATCATAATATTTTATTAATTCGAATATTTTTGATACGACAATAATTTAATTACAAGATTT
>NC_029792.2:66810427-66811778 GCF_000816755.2 Arachis ipaensis | reverse complement strand
AACTATGTGAAGAATAATTCCTCATCCTCTTCTTTTATTTGCACAATGTATGGGACTGGCACACGCAAGTTAATAGAAAAGCCGTACATGATTTGCTATTTGATAGAAATCATACTTGCAAATTGCAACATGTAATATGAAAATCGTTTGGTCGAAGCAAGTTTCCTATTTATTCAACAATTTAAGTGAATAAACTTATATTCTTTTATTATATGTATTTATTTTATTATTTAGTTCATTTTTTTTTTCTCATTAGATCTTAAACTTCCATCATAACTGAAGAATAATATAGACACACACTATAACACTATTGACAGTTAGCGATAATTCCGGAACAATATTGCGGTAGTTAAATAATGCAGAAAGATAGATTGCGAAAAAATGGTTAGTGGTGGTTTATGCTAATTGTTGAAATAAATGTCGCGTAATATGAATTAGTTTTGCGGCAGTTTTTGTCCGCTGTCATATTTGTCATTCGAAATGTCTATTAATTTTGCAGCGGTTTACAACCGTCGCTAAATAGCAGATCAAGAAAAAACATGGCTCATTTTGCGGTGATGATTTTAACATTTTCATTACTCTTTCATTGTTTTGCCTCTTCTATTTTGTCTATTTTTTCAACTTTAATTTATTATAAATTAATTTAAATAAAAAACTTTTAACAAAATAAAAAAACAAAATACCATAAGAAATTTAATTATATATATGCAAACATAATATATACGATCAAATTGTCATAAGTGCACCATTTCTTATAAATTAAAATCAGATAATTTTTAACAAAATAATATTAGATAAATATCTTTTTCAGATAACATAAGCCAATTTTTCTAAAATTATTTTATTTATCTTAAATTTTAGACTTAAATCGTAAAGTTTTTTAATCTAAAATTCTAATTATAAATTTAAACACTTAAATTGATTAATATAACCAACTGAAATTAGTTTCCTATATTTTTTTATTATTAACTAAAGAAAAGCTCCATTTCAATTATTTATTTCCTCCTTTATGTTCTTTCTTTGTTTTCGTTATTTTTTCATTATTGCCTTCGTAACCCACTAATTAACACTTGATACTCTGTTGATTTATCTCTGATATATACTTTGCATAATAGCTGCAGAAAAAATATTAATAAACAACATATATAGTTAATCTTTGGCTTAGATTGAAAAAATATGCTATAAATGATATTATATATGAAGATTAGTAATTCTTCATAACAACCCTAGGGACAATTTCTAATAAGCATAACAACTAAAGTTTAAACAGTAAAAACAAATAAATGAATAATAATGAAATAAATTATAAAAATTTTAAAACCAAATAATCAAAATAACTGAATACTTATAT
>NC_029792.2:66800178-66801696 GCF_000816755.2 Arachis ipaensis | reverse complement strand
AAATACAAAAATACAAAATAACAGATTTATTATCACTTTTTGTCTATACATAACAAATTTTTTTTATAAATAGGAAAGAGTTAAAGTAGTTTAACTGCATAGGGATAATTTGTTTAAAAAAATTGGACAAGTGGATTAGCGCGTGCCATCTATATATTTTTATACAAATACAAAATAACAGATTTATTATCACTTTTTGTCTATACATAACAAATTTTTTTTATAAATAGGAAAGAGTTAAAGTAGTTTAACTGCATAGGGATAATTTGTTTAAAAAAATTGGACAAGTGGATTAGTATAGCTCCGCGTGCCATTATTCAAAGTATAAATAAATTTAGCAAACTAAGATGTAACAGAAAAGCAGAATTAAAATAAAAAAAAACCTCACAAATCTGAATCTAATTTTCTGTCTTAATATATAGGATTTTAGTATCAATAAATGCAATTCCCTATATTTCCGAATGAAAGAGACTTTAGCATCTCAAATGTTAAATTAAATCTTTCCAAACATCCTCTTAATAGTTTATTAAGTATTTAATATATACATAACAAAACGCTTGTATTGTATTTTCACAAAAATGTAATAATAATACTATGCTAATTGCGTTGGAAAAAACTACTAATCCTATAAATATATTGATTTTTCTCAAGGGAAATTAATCAAACTATAGTTAGATCGTTGTCATTTTCTTTCTTTTGACTAATTTCTCTTCTACTTAAAATTGGTGAAGAGGTTATTCTCCAAAAAAGCTTAAAAACCAAATTTAACTCAAATTAAAGATCGACAAATATATTCATAGATATCCTAGAATATATGAGAGCTAGAATTTCCGATTAGTGGCTTTCAGGTAATCATCACAATGAATGAATTACATCAGTAGAAGAAATTGACTAATTGAAACAGTAGTGTTTGATTTGAAGAGATTGTGATGACTTATAAGCTAGCTAGCTAGGTTTATGTATTGGAATATTTTTGTGTCTACTCAAACGTAAAAGCCTTAGTCTCTTTCACGGAATATTATATCTCAATCAACACAAGTATCTAGTCAAACTAGACCCATATAGAAGAAGAGTTCCGTAACAAAGTAGATGCCTATGAAATTAACATGGAAGCAATAATATTATCATTAATTATTGATAATCTACATAGCTATGCTAGCTGGTTATACTGCCATGCATAATTAGAGTTTACAACTACGTGATTAATTATCAAAGAAAAATTAGCAAATATAGTTATAGTGAAATTTCTCTCTCTCTCTCTCTCTCTCTCCACTAATTTAATTAAACCCTCCCTAGAAAAAAAAGAAAAGAAAAAACACCATACGTGCTTGAAAAGCAAGGGTTAATTATGTTGAATCATAGTAATGCTAATTAAGCTCTACATGTCTTCTGGTGAAGAGTGAGATAAATAGACCAAACTTGCCATGGCTTCTTGCAACCAATCCTCCTCATCATTCTTTAACTGCCAATAATAAAAAAGATTAGATTATTGTTAATTTCAACTTTTAATTATGACAT
>NC_029792.2:66797235-66799606 GCF_000816755.2 Arachis ipaensis | reverse complement strand
TAGTTCATGGATAAATTTAAAATCATTTAAAATAAAATTAATTTTAAATGTTAATTATGTCATGTATATATAGATTCTCTTTAATTCTCACATACATATCCGTATTAACAGTACATAACAGAGAAAGAAAAAAATGAATGTTACCTGGAACTGGATTGATTCACCACCATAAAACTCTTCTTTCAAATCATGATGATGATGATGATGATGATTCTCATTCTTCTTTGTAGCCATGTCTTCCTCACATAACAGCTCATTGTTCCTTGCAAACCTTCCCCGAACTCGAACTCGCCTATCGGCTAACGTTTTCCGGCATGCATACTATACATAGAACAATTAATAAATCAATAATGGTTATTGCTTTATAATTGAAAATTTTTAAGTCTAAAAAAATTAATAAATATATAAAGAAAAGGGACAAGCGTGTGTATGAAAAAAGCTGAGAATAATTATTAGAAGAGACCTTGATGGTTTTGTTAAAGTTTCTTTGATTTCTTTTCTTCAAATATCGGAGAATCCTTTCCTTCCTTTCTTCCTCTGAGTACCTTCCTACCTTTATGTTAGGTTCTTCAATTGCTGGCATTTGATTTCCTTGAATTCCCTGTCGCATAAATTTCAAAAGATTTAATTAACATTTGATCATTAATTAATTAAACACCATATATAAGATCACTGAATACTACTTAAATTTGATAAAAAGAACTTTAAATTAAAATACTCTTTCAAACATGAAGTGAGATATTATTTTAATTTAAGAAACTTAGTTCTAGCTAGAAGAAAAATAATATCTTAAACTTAAAGAAAAACATATGTATCATATGCTAATTATTGTTTTGTAATAAAAATAATTTAGCTCAGTGCATAGTTAACATCATGCCATGCACTGTCCCTTCCAACCAAGGTTTTTAATTATGATTAGATCTCCACTCTGCACATCAACGAAAAGTGAAAAAGTTGAAATTTTAAATTCAATAAATTGGCAACCGCAGTACACCAATATTGTGCTCGCAACTATAATTTAAAAGGGATACTCATGTAAATTGTTTTGATGTAAAATTAATGGTTAAAAATTAATAATTTATAATTTAATTAAAATACTAAATTATCTAATATTTTTCAACTGACAACATCAAACGAAAATAGCCAATGAGTTATAATTCAAATGACATAGTCTCCCCATACTCATCTAAAAGGTGGCGGATTTGAGTCTCTCTATCTTTGATAAAAACAACATCAAACAAAAATATACTCTCTGTATCCAATTCAAAACAAATATAAGTATGCATATTGCGTACCCAATTCTCTCTTGTAGCGTTAGAATAAGTAGGCTGTTTAATATCCTCCTTGAAACCACAACATTCTTCTCCAAAATTGCCAAGACCAGGCCGGTAGCCGCTGCTGAAGTCTTGAAATCCGGCAGTGGCGCCGCCATAGAAGCCCATTTTACAGTCAGAGATGGCCGGCACAGCCATATCGGATGAAACACCACCACCGCCAAGTTGCTCCGCGAAACTTGGCACTGCCCAAGAAGAAGAATTCATGGTGTCACAATCAAGTGCTTCATTATCAATAATCAAAGAGTTGGTGATGTTGTTGTGGTTGTTAATGAAGAAGCAATCTTGGCCACTACCCCATATAGCGAAATTGTCCATAATGATTGATGAAGCGTTGTTGTTGTTATTGTTGGGTGCATGATAAGGAAAATCAACAAGATCGGTAGTGAACGTGTAGTTTGAATAGAACTGATGATGAGGGATTGAAGAAGCCATAGTAGAGAGGGGCATTAATGGAATTTTTGTTTCTCTTGTTTATTATTTTTGGCTGTGGATTTTGGGATATTGATTATTATGAACGCGAGGTGTTTGTGTTTGTGTTTGTTTTGGAGTTTTTGGCTTTGTGGCTTGGGATATTGTTATATAGTTGTTGATGTCTGTTAATGTGCGTGTGTGTGTGTATTTATATAGAGAGAGGGGGTATTATTGTGAAAGTGTGTGTTAGTGGGTTGAGGCAAGTTGTTGAGGCAAGTTGCAAAAGCTATAATTAGTAAAAATGGGTCATTATTAGGCAAGCTTCGAATTTTGGATAGAGAAAAAAAAAATTAACAAACTAGTCAGCTAAACTATTGTGGAGCTTTGTTTAGTTTCTTATATATATACTAAATTTAAATCACAAAATTAATTATTAATATAAAATATATATTAAAAATAAGTCAAATAATATATATATATATATATATATATATATAAATACACCTTAATTTTTTTGTGTATCTATATATAGAGAAAATGTTTAAAAAAATAATTTTATAATTATTTTTTTTATAAAAGAATTGAAATTTTATCATTATTTTTGTCTTCATAAAATTTTAGTG
>NC_029792.2:66790756-66793743 GCF_000816755.2 Arachis ipaensis | reverse complement strand
CACCTTAATTTATTTGTGTATCTATATATAGAGAAAATGTTCAAAAAAATAATTTTATAATTATTTTTTTTATAAAAGAATTGAAATTCTATCATTATTTTTGTCCTCATAAAATTTTAGTACCAGACAAAAGAGACAAAAGAAATAAGTTTCTTTATAATTAACCTTAAATTCAACTCCAAAGAAGAAAAACCTTAGTTCTTGGAATAGTAACATGATTTCATGACTTCTGCATTGCTACTACTGTTGTGTGTTTTGAAGCTGGGTTTGTTTTAAAATTTTAGTGATTTTACTACCAGACAAAAGAAATAAGTTTCTTTATAATTAACCTTAAATTCAACTCCAAAGAAGAAAAACCTTAGTTCTTGGAATAGTAACATGATTTCATGACTTCTGCATTGCTACTACTGTTGTGTGTTTTGAAGCTTCTTTACTTGGGTTTGTTTCAACTTAGAAACTGTAAATTAAGTGGGCAACATAGATATTTTATATGGAGTTTTTATGGATAGCTCTATTAATAAAAAATAATTACAAAATTATCTTCTTTTAAGTGTAGTATATTTTTAAACTTTTTTACGAAATATTTAATTGTATATTTTCTTTCAACTCAATAATCGCAAGTCTTAATTTATTTGTATAAATAAAAAATTGTGGCCTTCAAACATTTCTCATACACAAAAGCAGTAATTTATATAATATCAACATATATGTATAGAAACGAGATCAAGTTATTTAATAACTAATCTGAAAAAGAAATCTGCATTACAATTCTGATCAATTTAGAAAGTAAAATAGTTGCATAGTATAGATTGAAAATAAAATAAAATCGACAAAAATATTAACAAATTTTATTGATTTTATTTTTTAAATTGATCTAAATATATTCTAAACACCAATTATTTAGTTATCTAATTGCTTCATCTCGTTGTCACTATAAGCGAGAATTTTGTTTATTGTATAAACTAGATAAGTGAAAAAACTATATTTATACATATCTTATTTGTAATTGAGATTGTAATATATAGCATAAAAATATAAATGATTTCACATTTGTATACATGAATAAATATTATATTGTTCTGAAAATAAGAATTAGGGTTTAAGCGGAGAGGGAAAAGGAAAGTGAATATGGAGAATTATAGACGACTTCATTAATTATTGTGTTATCCTATCCAAAGAACATGAAAAAGGAGTTATTTATAGCCAATGGCTCAATTTCTAACTGACTCAACTAGGTTACATTTATAACTAACTATATCGATTCAAATATTAAAATACGGTTACAATTTAAGGCATTCATAACAAATATATTTATAACACTCTCCTTGAATGTCCCATGATAAGGAATAATGTTGGGGTTTAAGGATTTAATACATTCAAAGTAATAAAATCATAATGGAAGGGGGGACAAGAAAAGAATGCCAACAAGAAAAGGAATTTATTAGCATAAAGAGACACAGTGGAAATATAAAAGATAGATAAAGGTTTTCCTACAAGACCTCTAAGATACCTGTTCTTAGCAATCTAGGTCACCGGAAATGATTCCCTACTAGACCTTCAAAGAACTTGTTGTCCTTGACAACCTAGATCAGAGGGATGAAAATTGAATCAATCAATCTTCTCCATGCAACAAGCGAAGCAAATCACTCACCTTACTTCTCACACAATAAAACGTGCTTAAAAGCAACTAAGGAAATTTTTATTCATCAAAAGTTATGTAAATTGTCTCACCAGAAGGAGTTTAAATAGACCCCAAACAAACTAGCTAAAATATAAGATAAGATAACTAATTTAAATCAGATTTGATCTTATTGGATTAGATCAGATTTGATTTAAATTTTAAAATCCTAAAGATATGATAACTAATTTAAATCAGATTTGATCTTATTAGATTAGATCAGATTTGATTTAAATTTAAAATCTCTAAAATACTACTAAGCAAATCAGAAGTAATTCAAATCTTACAACAAACTCTAACAGCAAAACAAATAAAAATAAATTACTAAAAATTCGAAAATTAATAAAAATTATGCCTCCCATCGAATTTAAAAAGCTTTATTGGGCTTCTTGTTGTCTTGCCTTAGCCCAATGGGCCTTATGAATTGTTGCCTTTTCAACACCACTGTTTTTATTTTTGAGACGGACTCTTGGTCTTCTAGATGTCCAAGACTGGCATGGCACAATTCTTGTAGAATTCAGATCCTTGAATATGACAAGATTATCATTCCGTCCTTTAGCTCTAAGATGACGAAAATGCCCTCTTGACCACGTATCATTCTCTCCCTCTTCAAAAAGATTCGTCCTCGAATCTTGCATGAGATGCTCTTCGTTCCTCCAAGGAATCCAAACCCAATCTCCAGGTTTAAATACCATGGTTTGATGTGTAACACCCTAACTACCAAAGCTCACGCTTCCGGCTACGCAACTCTGACAGCTCGGACATTACGA
Organism: Arachis ipaensis; assembly: GCF_000816755.2. Taxonomy (NCBI): domain Eukaryota; kingdom Viridiplantae; phylum Streptophyta; class Magnoliopsida; order Fabales; family Fabaceae; genus Arachis; species Arachis ipaensis. Next base: position 66,791,295 of record NC_029792.2, on the reverse strand, counting down.
CGACACTTATACTATTTAATACTAAAATATGAGCCTGTTTGAACTTCAACCCCCATGATAAATTCTAAAGCATTTCGACTGTTCAAAATTGTTTTAGTCTTGCAAAAGTTCAGAATTCAAGGAGCACTTAAAACCTTTCTCAAACATTTCAAAAATGAAACTTGTCAATAGTCATTCAGGTTCTTTCAAAGCCATTGAAACTTCTTTAATTGAAACCCCCAAGTCAAATTCAAAGGCATAAACCCTTTTCACGTTCAAACAGCTTTAAAAACACAAGTTTCACCTAAATAACTTTCTCTTGAAAGAGATACAATGCCTTTCTTAAGAAGCAAGACTAAATTACAATTTCCCCTTTTGCTAACTCATTTCAAAAGCATGAATCATCCTTTTCTTGATAATTCAAATAAAATAGTGGAAGTCTTTAACTCATCATTTTTCCAAACAACATTCAATAAAGACTCGGATGTTATAGAAATTTCGGCAGCATCTCCCCTAAAACTTGGACTTTGCCACCCGGTTCGGGTCCCAACTAAACCGTT
>NC_029792.2:66768596-66789071 GCF_000816755.2 Arachis ipaensis | reverse complement strand
AAACATAGTTTTTGGAAAGCGCCCCTACCTCAAAACGCAATTCCATAACCCAAATGCCTCATCAAGTCCTTTCCGCCTCAACCCGAACTGACGGCAACGAAAACCTTAGCTCCAAGGCACTTTCTCAACAACTCCAACAACTCTAATCGCAACATACAACAACCAAAACTCAATCGTATAGCAATTAACGCCACAAACCTCAGCGTATGATAACACAAAAGGCTGCCAAAACCTCGGTTCCAAGCCACTTTCGCAACAGTCTCAACAACTCTAATCGCAACATACAACAACCAAAACTCAATCGTATAGCAATTAACGCCACAAACCTCAGCGTATGATAACAGAACAGTAACAAAAGGCTTTTCAAATCGAAACACTTACCGAACCGAAGGAGAAACGGCTGAACCGAAATGGCGGCGGTCTCCGAGCCGGTTCGGCAGCAGCCCGGCAGCCACCTCAAGCGGCTGCGGCGACGAATTCCAATCACGAAAACTGAAGCCAACACGTAGTGACTATAGTATTCCCGGAATTCAAAAAGGACAGAAACCAAAATTGAAACCTTTACTGGAAGAATGGAGCAGCAGCTCCGGCGGCGACCTCCTGCAGCAACCACACCGTTTCCTGGCAACCAGAGGCACAACGAGGTTTCTTGGCGGCAGAAACGGCGGTGGCTGGGCGCGGTTATGCCTCCTCTCCTCTGTACGATCCGGCGGCTTCCCTCTCGCCGGCACAAAGCGGCGGCATTGCAGCAAGGAGCACAACGGCGGTGCGTAGACCGGCGACGACCCCCAGCAGTGGCGCCGGCGAACCAATCGCGACGGAGGCAGCAGCAGCTCAGACCACGTCTCTCTAGTCTCCGACGCGATCTCTCTCTCTCTTCCACCGATGGTGACGATGACGGCAAGGACAGAAGTGGCAGCGCGAACACCACAATAGCGGCGGCGAGCTAGTCAGCGGCGCGAGTGACGACGAAGACCCTACGTTCGGCCTCTCTCTCTCTTCGGCGTCGCTCTCCCCCGGTGACCCTCCTGCGTGCGACGCGACGCGACAGGGACTGGGTGCTACTCTTCAGCATCGCGCCTTCTCCCTCCTCTCGGTGACAGAGGCGCGCCACATGGCTCCATGGACGGACAGCGATGGCGGCGCGGATTGGGTAGCGACAACAACGTGGCCTCCTTCCCCCTTTCTTCTCCGATCTCCTCTACTCCCCCTCAGATTCCTCTTTCTTTCTGTTTCTTTCTCTGTACCGTATGTTTTGTTAGGAAGGGGAAACAAGGGCGGCTGCTGTTAGAAGGGAGAGGCTGTAGCAGTTGTGAGGAAACCGGGTCATGGGTTATGGTTTTAGGGTTAGGGTTTCATTTCAAAAATTAGGGTTAGGGGCATTTTAGTAATTTCAGATGAAATTGGGAATAATGTAGTAATTGAAACCCAAATTAAATCCAACACTAATTTTATATAGAAAATACTATTTGCTCCCCAATTTCACAAATTATTTTCAATAAAATGCCCAAATCTAAAAATTAGAAATAATATACTTAATTTCTTCATTTTCCAAAATAGCAGTAATAATATTTAAAATATTACTTATCTAATCCAAATCATATAAAATCCTTATTATTTCATAACTATCAACCTTATACTTTAAATATAGAAAATAATTCAATGATTATAAAATTGGATAATAATCATAACTTATCTCAAATCTAATAAATCAAAACTTGCCTTAATTATCTTTAATAAAATAATCTCTGAAATTAAGGCTATAAATAACTATATGATTTGAGACTTGATCATAATAAGACTTTTCAAAGATTCTGGGTCTTACATGATGACTCTTCTCTATCCACTGAATTGTGGCTATGTCCTTCATGTGTGCAAGTTCAATCTTTCCAACTATAGTTTCACCATATTGTCCAAAGTGGGCAATTTGTCTTCCTTTCTTTTCATCCATATTAATGCCTCCATAATTGATAAGTGAATCTACAAAGCCTGGGAAAGTTGATATAAAAACACTAGGAATTTTGTGGTTAGATGTATGAGTAACTAAGGATTCCATGGAATTCAATGATACTAATGCACTCTTGTTTAAGTTATAACTTTCTGGATCTCCCTCACAAGTGTGTTTATTGCTCTCAGTTTCTTTGTCACTCATTGACTCCTCTCTCTCACTATTCTCATATTTTCTCTCAAAACTCTCACTTTCAATTAAACATTGATCCTTTTCACTCAAACACTCACCTTCTTTCTCTGTTTCTGTTCTCTCTGAATTTTTAAATTTCTCACATCCTAAGAACCCAGTTGAGAAAGTTTGCACTTTTGAGTCTTCCAAGGACACATCACCCTTGACAGCATACTCAACAAATTCTTCCATCTCTGGCTTTGAAGAAGAGTGAAAGATAGGCGTAGAAGAAATCCTCTTGTTATAGCGATCTCTCATTTGTTGCACCTGCTCCCAGCCAATGGCCAATTTGACCAAATCCTCCATGGTTGCGTAATGGTAACGTTAGACTTTATCTGCAAGTTCTTCACGTAATCCAAACAAAAATCGTTCCATAAGAACCTCAGGACTCCTTTTAATATTAGCTTTTCCCATTAAATATAAAAATTCCGTGTGGTACTCCATTACTGATTGTGAACCTTGTTGCAACTTACAAAATCTTCCAAAAAATTCATTGTGGTATGATGATGGCACAACTCGATTTCTCATGTGGTATGATGATGGCATAAACTGCCTCCTCATGATTTTCTTCATCTTCTCCCAACTGCAAATTGGGCTCTTTCTGTACCGTCTTCTAGATCTTCCTAATTCAGTCCACCATATACGGGCAGCATCGAAAAAATTGGCATGTACTAGTCGAACCTTCTTTTCCTTTGAAAGGATGCAATTTGTAAAAATCGACTCTACCTTTCTTTCCCAATCGAAATAAGGTTCAGGATTGTTCCTCCCTTTAAATGCAGGGATTTTTAATCGAAAACCCTTTTTCACATATGAGATTCCGTCATCATCACTATCGTAATACTCAATCATTTTTTTTGTTTTTTTTCAGACACTGACTTAAAGATAGAAAAATTGCAAAAAAAAATTAAAAAGGAATTTTTTTTTGTTTTTTTTTTGGACTCTAACGTGAATTTACATAGATTAAAGAGAAAAAAAAAAGACTAAACAAGACCCATGGAATGTGTGGATAAATAAGAATTTACCTATGACCTGGCTCTGATACCAGATGATAAGGAATAATGTTGGGGTTTAAGGGTTTAATACATTCAAAGTAATAAAATCCTAATGGAAGGGGGGGACAAGAAAAGAATACCAACAAGAAAAAGAATTTATTAGCATAAAGAGACACAGTGGAAACATAAAAGATAATGCCAACACTCGTGAGTTTGAAACTCGTCACAGTCATCCCTTCCCAGATCCTACTCGAAATACCACAGACAAGGTTTAGACTTTCTGGATCTCAAAAATACTGCCAATTGATTCTAGCCTAAACCACGAAGACTCTGATCTCACGGAATGGAAGGCTCGGTTGTCAGGCGAGGCAACCATGCGTCATGAACCAGGAGGCTAAGAGATACGCACTCAAGCTATTGCAAGTAGAACGGAAGTGGTTGTCAGGCACGCGTTCATAGGTGAGAATGATGATGAATGTCACGGATCATCACATTCGTCAGGTTGAGGAACGAGTGTATATCTTAGAGAAGAAATAGGCTTGAGTTGAATAGAAAAACAATAGTACTTTGCATTAATTCATGAGGAACAGCAGAGCTCCACACCTTAATCTATGGTGTGTAGAAACTCCACCGTTGAAAATACAAAAGTAATGAAGGTCTAGGCATGGCCGAATGGCCAGCCCCCATAAAGGTCTAAGATAGCATAAAACTAATCAAAGATCGCTCAAAATACAATTGCAAAAGGTCCTATTTATAGAGAACTAGTAGCCTAGGGTTACAGAAATAAGTAATTAATGCAGAAATCTTCTTCCGGGCCCACTTGGTGTGTGCTTGGGCTGAGAATTGAAGCTTTCACATGTAGAGACTTTTCTTGGAGTTAAACGCCAGCTTTTGTGCCAATTTGGGCGTTTAACTCCAGCTTTCATGCCAGTTCTGGCATTTTGACGCCAGAATTTTTATGCTAAATTGGAACGCCGGTTTAAGCCATCAAATCTTGGGCAAAGTATAAACTATTATATATTGCTGGAAAGCCCAGGATGTCTACTTTCCAACGCAATTGAGAGCGCGCCAATTAGGCTTCTGTAACTCCAAAAAATCCACTTTGAGTGCAGGGAGGTCAAAATCCAACAGCATCTGCAGTCCTTTTTCAGCCTCTGGATCAGATTTTTGCTCAGGTCCCTCAATTTCAGCCAGAAAATACCTGAAATCACAGAAAAACACACAAACTCATAGTAAAGTCCAGAAATGTGATTTTTATTTAAAAACTAATAAAAACTAACTAAAATATACTAAAAACATACTAAAAATAATGCTAAAAAGCGTATAAATTATCCGCTCATCACAACACCAAACTTAAATTGTTGCTTGTCTTCAAGCAACTAAAAACAAAGTAGGATAAAAAGAAGAGAATCTACAATGAATTCCAAAAATATCTATGAAGATCAGTCTTAATTAGATGAGCGGGGTTATTAGCTTTTTGCTTCTGAACAGTTTTGGCATCTCACTTTATCCTTTGAAGTTCAGAATGATTGGCATCTATAGGAACTCAGAATTTAGATAGTGTTATTGATTCTCCTAGTTCAGTATGTTGATTCTTGAACACAGTTACTTTATGAGTCTTGGCCGTGACCCTAAGCATTTTGTTTTCCAGTATTACCACCGGATACATAAATGCCACAGACAAATAACTGGGTGAACCTTTTCAAATTGTGGCTCAGCTTTGCTAGAGTCCCCAATTAGAGGTGTCCAGAGCTCTTAAGCACTCTCTTTTTGCTTTGGACCATGACTTTAACCGCTCAGTCTCAAGCTTTTCACTTGACACCTTCACACCACAAGCACATGGTTAGGGACAGCTTGGTTTAGCCGCTTAGGCCATGATTTTATTCCTTTGGGCCCTCCTATCTACTGATGCTCAAAGCCTTGGATCCTTTTTATTTTACCCTTGCCTTTTGGTTTAAAGGGCTATTGGCTTTTTCTGCTTGCTTTTTCTTTTTCTTTCCTTTTCTTCTTTATTATTTTTTCCGCCACTTTTTTTTCGCAAGCTTTTCACTGCTTTTTCTTGCTTCAAGAATCAATTTTATGATTTTTCAGATCATCAACTAACATTTCTTTTTTTTCATCCTTCTTTCAAGAGCCAACAATTTTAACATTCATAAACACAAATTCAAAAATATGCACTGTTCAAGCATTCATTCAGAAAACAAAAAATATAGCCACCACATCAAAATAATTAAACTATTTAAAATTTGAAATTCATGTACTTCTTATTCTTTTGCAATTAAAAACATTTTTCATTTAAGAAAGGTGATGGATTCATAGGACATTCATAGCCTTAAGGCATAGACACTAAGACAATAATGATCATGTAATAAAGACACAAACATAGATAAACATAAAGCATAAAAATTCGAAAAACAGAAAATAAAGAACAAAGAAATTAAAGAACGGGTCCACTTTAGTGATGGCGACTAGTTCTTCCTCTTGAAGATCTTGTGGAGTGTTTGAGCTCCTTAATGTCTCTTCCTTGCCTTTGTTGCTCCTCCCTCATGGCTTTTTGGTCTTCTCTAATTTTATGGAGGAGGATGGAATGCTCTTGGTGCTCCACCCTTAGTTGTCCCATATTGGAACTTAATTCTCCTAGGGAGGTGTTGATTTGTTCCCAATAGTTTTGTGGAGGAAAAATGCATCCCTTGAGGCATCTCAGGGATTTCATGATGAGGAATTTTCTCATGCTCTTGTCCATGAGTGGGATCTCTTGTTTGCTCCATCCTTTTCTTAGTGACGGGCTTGTCCTCATCAATGAAGATGTCTTCCTCTATGGCAATTCCAGCTGAATTGCAGAGGTGACAAATGAGATGAGGGAAGCCTAACCTTACCAAAGTAGATGACTTGTCTGCCCTCTTGTAGAGTTCTAGGGATATAACCTCATGAACTTCTACTTCCTCTCCAATTATGATGCTATGGATCATGATAGCCCGATCTATAGTAACTTCAGACTGGTTGCTAGTGGGAATGATTGAGCGTTGGATGAACTCCAACCATTCCCTAGCCACGGGCTTGAGGTCATGCCTTCTTAGTTAAACCGGCTTCCCTCTTGAATCTCTCTTCCATTGAGTGCCCTCTTCACAAATGTCTATGAGGACTTGGTCCAACCTTTGATCAAAGTTGACCCTTCTAGTGTAGGGGCGTGCATCTCCTTGCATCATGGGCAAGTTGAATGCCAACCTTACATTTTCCGGACTGAAATTTAAGTATTTTCCCTGGACCATTGTATGCCAATTCTTTGGGTCCGAGTTCACACTTTGATCATGGTTCTTGGTGATCCATGCATTGGCATAAAACTCTTGAACCATTAGGATCCCGACTTGTTGAATGGGGTTGGTGAGAATTTCCCAACCTCTTCTTCGAATCTCATGTCGGATCTCCGGATATTCACCCTTTTTGAGTTTGAAAGGGACCTTGGGGATCACCTTCTTCTTGGCCACAACTTCATAGAAGTGGTCTTGATGCACCCTTGAGATGAATCTCTTCATCTTCCATGACTCGGAGGTAGAAGCTTTTGCCTTTTCTTTCCTCTTTCTAGAGGTTTCTCCGGCCTTTGGTGCCATAAATGGTTATGGAAAACAAAAAGCAACACTTTTACCACACCAAACTTAGAAGGTTTGCTCGTCCTTGAGCAAAAGAAAAAAGAAAAGAGTAGAAGAGGAAGAAATAGAGGAGATGGAGGGGGTTTAGTGGTTTGACCAAGGGGGAGAAGTAGTGTTTATGATGTGTGAAAATGAAGGAGTAAAGATGGGTTTATATAGGAGTGGAGAGAGGGGTAGGGTTCGGCCATGTATGGGTGGATTTGGGAGGGAAAGTGGTTTGAATTTGAATGGTGGGGTAGGTGGGGTTTTATGATGGATGGATGTGGATTGGTGAAGAGATTATAGAGAAGAGTGTAGGATTTGATAGGTGAGGGTTTTTTTTTTTGGGAAAGAGGTATTAAGGTGATTGGTGAAGGGTATTTGGGAAAGGTGTGAAGAAGAGAGAGAGAGATGAGGTAGGTGAGGATCCTGTGGGGTCCACAGATCCTGAGGTGTCAAGGATGTCTCATTCCTGCACCATGTTGGCGTGTAAACACCCCCTTGATTGCCAATCCTGGCATTAAACGCCAGGTTGCTGCCCATTTCTGGCGTTAAATGCCAGCTCTGTGCCCCTTTCTGGCATTAAACGCCAGTAAACTTCTCCTCCAGGGTGTGCTATTTTTAATACTATTTTTCATTATGTTTTTACTTTTTTAGTTGTTTTTGTGACTTCACATGATCATCAACCTACAGAAAACATAAAATAACAATGGAAAATAAATAGATATAATAAAATTGGGTTGCCTCCCAACAAGCGCTTCTTTAATGTCAATAGCTTGACAGTGGGCTCTCATGGAGCCTCACAGATACTCAGAGCATAATGATGGCCTCCCAACACCAAACTTAGAGTTTGAATGTGGGGGCTCTATTTGACTCTGCATTGAGAGAAGCTTTTCATGCTTCCTCTCCATGACTACAGAGGGAGATCCTTGAGCTTTAAACACAAGGGAGTCCTCATTCACTTGAAGGACCAATTCTCCTCTGTCAACATCAATCACAGCTTTTGCTATGGCTAGGAGGGGTCTGCCAAGGATGATGGATTCATCCATACACTTCCCAGTGTCTAGGATTATAAAATCAGCAGGGATGTAGTGACCTTCAACCTTTACCAAGACATCCTCTACAAGTCCATAAGCCTGTTTTCTTGAATTGTCTGCCATCTCTAGTGAGATTCTTGCAGCTTGTACCTCAAGGATCCCTAGCTTCTCCATTACAGAGAGAGGCATGAGGTTTATACTTGACCCCCATGTCACACAGAGCCTTCTCAAAGGTCATGGTGCCTATGGCATAAGGTATTGAGAATTTTCCAGGATCCTGTCTCTTCTGAGGTAATCTCTGCCTAGTCAAGTCATCCAGTTCTTTGGTGAGCAAGGGAGGTTCATCCTCCCAAGTCTCATTACCAAATAACTTGGTATTTAGCTTCATGATTGCTCCAAGGTACTTAGCAACTTGCTCTTCAGTAACATCTAAATCCTCTTCAGAGGAAGAATACTCATCAGAGCTCATGAATGACAGAAGTAAATTCAATGAAATCTCTATGGTCTCTGTATGAGCCTCAGATTTCCATGGTTCCTCATTAGGGAAATCCTTGGAGGCCAGTGGACGTCCATTGAGGTCTTCCTCAGTGGAAATCACTGTCTTTCCCTCCTCTATGCATTCGGCCATGTGGGACGTGTTTATGGCCTTGCATTCTCTCTTTGGGTTCTCTTCTGTATTGCTTGGAAGAGTACTAGGAGGGAGTTCAGTAACTTTCTTACTCAGCTGACCCACTTGTGCCTCCAAATTTTTAATGGAGGACCTTGTTTCAGTCATGAAATTGAGGGTGGTCTTGGATAGATTAGAGACTACAGTTGCTAAGTCAGAGTGGCTCTGCTTAGAATTCTCTGTCTGTTGCTGAGATGATGATGGAAAAGGCTTGTTATTGCTAAACCTATTTCTTCCACCATTACTGTTGTTGAAGCCTTGTTGAGGCCTTTGTTGGTCCTTCCATGAGAGATTTGGATGATTTCTCCATGAAGAGATCCTCCAGCAGAGCTGTCCAATGACATCTTGGACAGTTCAGACAGACCATCATAGAAGATACCTATGATGCTCCATTTTGAAAGCATGTCTGAAGAGAGAACTTTTGCGTGATGTAGAATTCAGAATGAATTCCCGTTGTAAGTATAGCTTCTAAACCAACAAAAGTCCTTTCTTACAAACGTTTTGGTTGTCACAAGTAACAAACCCCTTAAAAATTGATAACCGAAGTATTTAACCTCGGGTCGTCTTCTCAAGGAACTGCAGGGAGGTATGTTCTTATTATTGGTTATGAGTTTTATAAATTGGGGGTTTTGAGAGTAAGGAACAGGTAATTTAAATGACAAGTAAAATAAATAAATAACTATAAAATTAACTTTTGGCAAGGCATGAAAATTCGGAAGTCCTATCCTAGTTATTCTTTTGAGAATTGAAGTTAATCCCACTTAGTTAACCCTTACGAAAGCAAGAGAAAGTTAAGTGAACTAATTAGTTAGATTTCCCAAGTCCTAGCCAACTCCTAAGGAAAGACTAGAGTTAGTGGAATTCAATTCAATTAGCAAACATAACAATCAATCACGATAAGTTTAATAACTCAAGAATTTCTAGTTAATCAATTAAAGCCAAGGATATGAAAAGCTAAATAAGAATTATAAATCTAAAATACCTTAATTGCATTAATAAAAGGAAATTAATCCAAACATAAAGAGTTCATAAGCTAAATTGATAAAATAAATAAAACGGACATTGAACCTGGAACTCGGAAGAAATTGTAAGTTGAAATAATAAAGTTGAAATAATAAGAAATCCTAATTCCTTTAAGAGGAATCCTAATCCTAAATCCTAAGAGAGAGGAGAGAACCCCTCTCTCTAAAAACTACATCTAAATTATGAAAAGTGAATTATGGAAGACTTCTTCATGAATGGATGCATTCCCCCACTTTATAGCCTCTAATATGTATTTTCTAGGCCGAAAACTGGGTCAAAAACAGCCCAGAAATCGCCCCCAGCGTATTCTGGTATGTACAGGTCGCGGGAAAGTGATGCGGAAGCGTCGTCCACGCATTTGCGTGGATTGCGTTTCTGCCAGGTCACGCGTCTGCGTGATCCACGCGTTCGCATTGCCTGGCTTCAGAGCAGCTATGGGAAATTATATATCAAATCGAAGCCCCGGACGTTAGCTTTCCAACGCAACTAGAACTGCATCGTTTGGACCTCTATAGCTCAAGTTATGACCGTTTGAGTGTGAAGAGGTCAGGCTGAACAGCTTAGCAATTTCTTCAACTTCTTGTATTCCTTCAACTTTTTGATGCTTTCTTTCCATCCTCTGAGCCATTCCTGCCCTGTAATCTCTAAAATCACTTAATACGCATATCACGGAATCGAATGAGAATAAGAGAGGATTAAAGTTAGTAATATAAAGGCCAAAGAAGCATGTTTTCAATCATAGCACAAAATCAGGAAGGAAAACGTAAAACATGCGAATAGTATGAATAAGTGGGTAAAGAGTTGATAAAAACCACTTAATTGAGCACAAGATAAACCATAAAATAGTGGTTTATCAATGTCAGAAGGTCATTTTCTGATCAGTTGCTTGTATCTTTCCCAAGCTTCATAGAGGGATTCACCTTCCTTCTGTCTGAAGGTTTGGACTTCCACTCTAAGCTTACTTAATTTTTGAGGTGGAAAGAATTTTGCCAGAAAAGCACTGACCAACTTTTCCCAAGAGTTTAGGCTTTCCTTAGGTTGTGAATCCAACCATATCCTAGCTCTGTCTCTTACAGCAAAAGGAAAAAGCATAAGCCTGTAGACCTCGGGATCAACCCCATTGGTCTTGACAGTGTCACATATTTGCAAGAATTCAGCTAAAAACTGATGAGGATCTTCCAATGGAATTCCATGAAACTTGTAATTCTGTTACATTAGAGAAACTAATTGATGCTTAAGCTCAAAGTTGTTTGCTCTAATGGCAGGGATAGAGATGCTTCTCCCATAGAAGTCGGGAGTAGGTGCAGTAAAGTCACCAAGCACCTTCCTTGCATTGTTGGCATTGTTGTTGTTTTCGGCTGCCATGGCTTCTTCTTGTTTGAAAATTTCTATTAGGTCCTCTACAGAGAGTTGTACTCTAACTTCTCTTAGCTTTCTCTTCAAGGTCCTTTCAGGTTCAGGATCAACTTCAACAAGAATGCCTTTGTTCTTGCTCCTGCTCATATGAAAGAGAGGAGAAGAAAGTATGGAGTTCTCTATGTCACAGTATAGAGATTCCTTGAGGTGCAGAGGAAAAGAAGAATGGAAGGAGGAGGTAGAGAGGAGAAAATTCGAACTTATTGAGAAGGAGTGAGTTCAAATTGCACATTGAGGAAGAGAGGAAAGAATTTTCGAAAATCAATTAAAAAGATTTTAAAATAATTAAAAGAAATTTTGAAAAATTAGTTGATGATTTTCGAAAATTGAAATTGAGAAAGTAGTTAATTGATTTTGAAAAAGATTTTGAAATTAGAAATAAAAAAAATATGATTGAAAATCATTTTTGAAAAAGATATGGTTGAGAAGATATGATTGAGAAAATATGGTTTTAAAAAGATATGATTGACAAACAATTAAAAAGACTTGATTTTTAAAATTAATGCCTTGGATAACAAGAAATTTGAAAGATATGAGTCTAAAATTCAATTATTGAACCTTTCTTAACAAGGAAGAAATCTTTGAATAAAATCACTAATTGTTAGCAAGGATTTTCGAAAATAGTAAAAAAAATGGAAAGGATTTAATTTTGAAAAGATTTGATTGAAAAGATATGATTTGAAAAAGATTTGATTTTGAAAAAGTATGAAAATTTGAAAAAGATTTGAATTAAAAACAAAATCTTCCCTCTAGTGTCCTCTTGGCGTTAAACGCCCAGAATGGTATCCATTCTGGCGTTTAACGCCCAAAATACTACCTTTTTGGGTGTTTAACGCTCAGCCAGGTACCCTGGCTGGCATTTAAATGCCAGTTTTCCTTCCTCACTGGGCGTTTTGAACGCCCAGCTTTTTCTGTGTAATTCCTCTGCTGCATGTTCTGAATCTTTAATTCTCTGTATTATTGACTTGAGAAGACATAATTTTGAAATTTTTTTTAGAATTTTTACTGATGAGAAAGAAAAACAACAGAGTGAAAATAAACATGGAAAATCAAGATCAAAACAAATAATGCATGCAAGACACCAAACTTAGAAGTTTGTATACTAGGGACAATAACAATTTGAAAATGCATATGAAAAACAACAAAACACACAAAACAAGAGAAATTAAAGATTAGAGAAATGAAGTCATCAAGAACAACTTGAAGATTAATGAAGAACTTAATGCATAAAATTTCAAAAAATGCAAGGAATTAAATAAAACATGCAGGACACCAAACTTAAATTATTGACACTAGACTCAAACAAGAAACACATATTATTTTTTTTATGATTTTGTAAATTTCTTTTTTTGTAATTTTTCGAAAATTATTTGAAAAAGAAAAACAAGAAATTTAAAATTCTTAATGAGAATTTCAGGAATCATGTAATGTTAGTCTAAAACTCCTGTCCAGGAATTAGACCTGACTTACTAGCCAGCCAAGCTTTCAGTGAAAGCTTCGGTCTAAAACACTAGACATGGCCAATGGCCAGCCAAGCTTTAGCAGATCATTACGTTCAACAGCAAGATTGATAAAAATTAACAAACTCTTGTGATGATAAGTTGAAACCTCGGTCCAAAAGATTAGACATGGCTTCACAGCCAGCCAGACTTCAACATATTATCATGAAACTCTAGAATTCATTCTTAAAAATTCTGAAGAATAAAATAGAATTTTGTTTTTTGAAATTTTGAATTTTTTTCAAAAATAAAAGTTAAGAAGCTTTAACATAAAATAAAATTACCTAATCTAAGCAACAAGATGAACCGTCAGTTGTCCAAACTCGAACAATCCCCGGCAACGGCGCCAAAAACTTGGTGTACGAAATTGTGATCATCAATGGCGCCAACAACTTGATACGCACAATTGTAATCTCAACTCTTTATTACAACTCCGCACAACTAACCAGCAAGTGCACTGGGTCGTCCAAGTAATAAACCTTACGTGAGTAAGGGTCGATCCCACGGAGATTGTCGGCTTGAAGCAAGCTATGGTCATCTTGTAAATCTCAGTCAGGCAGATTCAAATAGTTATGAAGAATTGATAATTAAAAGATGAATAAAATAAAGATAGAGGAATCATTCATACTCCTATTGCGTATGAAGATGCTTTGTCCCTCCTGAACCTCTACTTTCCTATTGTCTTCATCCAATCATTCATACTCCTTTCCATGGCAAGCTTATGTTGGGTTTCACCGTTGTCAATGGCTACCTCCCGTCCTCTCAGTGAAAATGGTCCAAATGCGCTGTCACCGCACGGCTAATCAGCTGTTGGTTCTCAATCATGTTGGAATAGGATCCATTGATCCTTTTGTGTCTGTCACTATGCCCAACACTCGCGAGTTTGAAGCTCGTCACAGTCATCCCTTCCCAGATCCTACTCAGAATACCATAGACAAGGTTTAGACTTTTCGGATCTCAAGAATGCTGCCAATTGATTCTAGCATATACCACGAAGACTCTGATCTCACAAAATGGAAGGCTCGGTTGTCAGGCGAGGCAACCATGCGTCATGAACCAGGAGGCTAAGAGATACGCACTCAAGCTATTGCAAGTAGAACGGAAGTGGTTGTCAGGCACGCGTTCATAGGTGAGAATGATGATGAGTGTCACGGATCATCACATTCGTCAGGTTGAAGAACGAGTTTATATCTTAGAGAAGAAATAGGCTTGAGTTGAATAGAAAAACAATAGTACTTTGCATTAATTCTTGAGGAACAGCAGAGCTCCACACCTTAATCTATGGTGTGTAGAAACTCCACCGTTGAAAATACAAAAGTAATGAAGGTCCAGGCATGGCCGAATGGCCAGCCCCCATAAAGGTCTAAGATAGCATAAGACTAATCAAAGATCGCTCAAAATACAATAGCAAAAGGTCCTATTTATAGAGAACTAGTAGCCTAGGGTTACAGAAATAAGTAATTAATGCAGAAATCTTCTTCCGGGCCCACTTGGTGTGTGCTTGGGCTGAGCATTGAAGCTTTCACATGTAGAGACTTTTCTTGGAGTTAAACGCTAGCTTTTGTGCCAGTTTGGAAGTTTAACTCCAGCTTTCATGCCAGTTCTGGCATTTTGACTCCAGAATTTCTATACTCACTTTTAACGCTGATTTGGGCCATCAAATCTCGGGCAAAGTATAAACTTTTATATATTGCTGGAAAGCCCATGATGTCTACTTTCCAACGCAATTGAGAGCGCACCAATTGGGCTTCTGTTGCTCCAGAAAATCCACTTCGAGTGCAAGGAGGTCAGAATCCAACAGCATCTACAGTCCTTTTTCAGCCTCTGGATCAGATTTTTGCTCAGGTCCCTCAATTTCAGCCAGAAAATACCTGAAATCACAGAAAAACACACAAACTCATAGTAAAGTCTAGAAATATGATTTTTATTTAAAAACTAATAAGAACATAATAAAAACTAACTAAAATATACTAAAACATACTAAAAACAATGCCAAAAAGCGTATAAATTATCCGCTCATCAATTCCCTACTAGACCTTAAAAAACTTGTCATTGACAACTGATGTGCTTAACTCTTGTTGATATAGAATTTCCTCAATTGAATGAATTCTCGTTGCAAGTGTAGTTCTAGACCAACAAAGAGTCCTCACATACAAACATTTAGTTGGTTGTCACAAATAACTAACCCCAATGAAAATTAACCGAAGTATTTGGACTCCGGGTCATCTCCCTAGGATAACAATGTAATGCTTAGTTATTGGCTATGAAGGGGTAAAAAGGAGGTTTTTGGTTCATGAGATGACAAGAGAATAAATTTAGCAAGTGAATAAAGGAAATAAGATAAAGAACTCTTGGCTAAGACTTGGGTAATTGAGATCACCATCCTTGTCAACAAACCGAATATTGATAATCATGAGACGCCAACCTATTAAGTCTACTTCCCAAAAGCTTTAAGTACGTAACGCTTACTCCTATGCTTGAAGTACGTCAAATAGATTTGATCACATCCACCCTTAAGTCCTAACCTACCTACTAATTAACTTAGTAGTGGGTTAGCGTCAATGGGTTTCAAATTGATCACCATGGGTTCTCAAATCACCAAATCTATCATACCCAATGACTCAAGATTACCCAATTCCCTTGGCTTAGGCCAAGAGTTGACAAAACTACTCAAAAATTAAAGAGAGCATTTCATCAAACACATAGAGTGTAATAAAAGTAAGCATCATAAATTGCAAGAATAATAAAATCTAACAACTATTAAGTGCAAGAAAAGTAAGATCACAACTCAATTCATCAATAAAAAGAACATCAACACTAAATTGCATTAAAAACAAATCAAATCCAACATGAATTCATCATCACAAAAGAGAGCAAAACAAGAAATTAACATCACAATTAAGAAGACCAAGATGTAAGAATGAGAAATTATAAAAGAGACAAGATGAGATCAAGTAATTGAACTTGAATTTAAGATAATCTACCCTAATCCTAACCTAATTCTAGAGAGAAGAGGGAGCTTCTCTCTCTAGAAAACTAACTAAAGGCTCATGTTGGCTAAACTAATTGCTCCCCCTTTGCTTGGACTTTAATTCTACATGAAATACACTCAGAAACAAGTTGGACTTGGGCTTGAGCAGCTCAGAAATTGCCCCCAGTGTTTTGCCTTCAAGTGGGCCATGTAAGAGTATTGGCGCATGCGCGCCATGTGTGCGTGCGCGTCGATTGGCAATTTCTCCATCCGCGCGGAAGCGGCATGTACGCGTGCGCGTCCATGGGTGAGATCTCTTTTGCGCGTGCGCGCCTTGTGCGCGTGCACGTCCTTTGATGTACTCCCAATCTTTGTTTCTTCATGCATTCTCCCCTTTGTTTGCTTTTCTACTCACTTCTCCCATCCAATACTTGCCTTATAACCTGAAATTACTCAACACATACATCAAGGCATCGAATGGAATTAAAGTGAATCAAAATTACCAATTTAGGGCCTAAAAACCATGTTTTTACACTTAAGCGAAAATCAAGGGAGAATCATAAAACCATGCTATTTCATTGAATAAATGTGGAAAAAGGTGATAAAATTCCCTAAAATAAGCTCAAGATAAATCACGAAATCGGGGTTTATCAAATCTCCCCACACTTAAACTAAGCATGTCCTCATGCTAAAATCAAGAAGAAGCAAAGGGTATTAACATTTATTCAATGCAACTACTAAATGCAATCTATCTATATGCAATCTATTTACATGATGTAATGGCTTAGTCACAATAAATCAATCTCCAAGAATACACATACAAGCACAAGGGCCAAGATGTTAGCAATCAAGCAAACCACAATTGGATTGAATCATTGAAAGGGTTCACAAACTTGCAAGAAAAGATGATCATGGGTGGAAACATATAATTGAGCAATTGAACCCTCACCGGATGTGTATCCGCTCTAGTCACTCAAGTGTATGGGGTTGATTCACTCAATTTTCCCCTAATCATGCTTTCCAAGATTTGTTTTTTCATCTAACAATCAACAATTATTTCATGCATGCATACAAATATCAAGAGGACTTCCCATAGGTTGTAATGGGGCTAGGGTCAAGGTAGGATGCATATGGTCAAGTGAGCTTGAAATTTGAATCTTTGATTAACTTAAACTTCCCACCTAACCTATGACAACCTAAACAATTCTAAACAAGCCTAGCTATCCATTCTTCACTTTTCACACACTCATGCATTTCTTTTTGATTACCACACATATGTATTGAATTTATGAAAACTTAAACTTTGGGACCCTTTGTTCCCTTTTTGCTGCAAAATAAATTTTTTTTTCAAACTAAAATATATACAAGAACATCATTGCATATGGTTTACATATGATTAATACATGAGTATGTACCCAATTCCTAAAAATTTTCAATAAAAATATAAATACACTTTTATCTCTACCTAATGTACCCAACCTTCCCAAAATCAAGTAATGAACACTCTCACTAGCCTAAGCTAATCAAAGATCCAAACAAGGGACATTTGTTGTTTTTCACTTAAGCTTGTAATGTGCTACAATTATGAACAAATGGGTTAAGCATAGGCTCAAAATTGGATAACAATGGAAGATAAACGGTAGGCTTATTTGGGTAAGTGAGCTATTTGAACAATGGCCTCAATCATATAAATGCATGTATACACAAAGTAATGGACATAAAGAATCAAACAAATCAAAGATTACAATCATAAGAAGAGAATGATGCACATAAGAATGAAAATAAGTTGTTATATATGATGTAACCACACAATTAGGCTCAAATCTCACATGCTTGTGTTCATCGCTCAAAACATGATCCACAAGTATATAATTCAAGCAAGTTCTAAAAGAATTTTTCAACCAATTAGGTGGTACCCTAAAAATGAATTCCTTGAAAAATTTCATCATATTGACTAAGCTTATTCTAATGCAATGTTGTGATTTAGAAAATTTTTTAAAAAAAGTTTCCTAGTTTATCCCTTCTTCAATCAAAACACAATTCTTATATAAAAAGGGTCAACTAGATTTTTAACAATCCATAACACTTTTCTAGTCACAATAAAAAATCTAAGATGCAAAACATATATATATACTAAAAGTGTGCAATTATCAAAACAAGAGCATCTACAATAGCAAATATATACAGTCATCCCAAAATGATCTAAAATATAAAGTGCAAAATAAAATAAGGTAGCAGAAAACATAAATAGATGTCCGAAAGTTCACCACATCAATGTAAACACCGGTCACGAACGGTGACCTCCCCACACTTTAGAATTAAGCATCGTACTCGATGCTACTGCTGAAGCTCAGGATGGGGGTCAACAATCGTGCCGGGCTCCTCAGGCTCAGGCTGTAGAACTAGGACTGGCTGCGGCTCTGGATGTGGCTGTGGATCCTCATGGGGCTGCTAGACCTCGGTGGTGGTCTGTGTCTCTAGAGGTGCATCCTGATGAATCGGCTCCTCAGCCAGCTCCTCCTTCTGATCCTGCTCGTCGGAAGTTGGAGAGTCCGGGAGCGGCGGTAGGTCGATGCCCTGTACGACGCTCGAAGCGCTCCATGAAGCGAAGAAGGTGCTGCACCAACAGATAAGTCGGCTCAGGTACTAGTGGTGGTGATGGTAAGGATGCTGCAGCTGCTGAAGTAGAAGGGGGTCCTGTGGCTGCTGCTGACGATGAGGGCTGAGCTGCCTCCTCCACTGCTCTGGCTCGTGAACAGCGTTTGGGTGGGGGCTTCTCGTGCACCCACCCACCCCATGGAATGGTGGTCTCCTTGTCATCGTTATCTGGGGGTGGTGGTGTCACATCATCATCCTTCCACGGGACACCTGCCAGCTCAATCATGCTGGTGACTAATGTAGGGAAGGGTAGCAAGCCGCAAATATGAGCTCTCCACATACTATGTCTGACCAGTCGGGGGAAATTTACCTCCTTCCCTTCCATCACACACCCAATCAGAACCATCATATCCATCGGGATCTCTGAAAAGTGAGTGGTGGGGAAGACATAGTAGGCGAAGATATGCTGCTAGGTTTTGGCCTCCCTCGTCAGATAAGCAAAGCGCATCCCCTTAGGCTTCTTGTTGTTCAAATCCATCACCCAGGGAGCGTCTGGTGTGGTAATTACGCGCTTAAGTGCCTTATAGTCAAAGGTCATGGAGAGGGTAGCTACCTCTGCCTGCCTATAGGCGCAGGTCTCATCAGGACGATGGTGGCAAAGTAGTGCATCTCTAATAGCCTCCTCAGTGATCATAATCTCTCTACCCCTCAGCTGAACTGAATCAATATTAGCTCGGAAGAAATTGCAATAAAATTCTCTCACCCATGAAGTGTTCACCCTCCCCAAATCTCTATCAACAAAGTCCAATCCTAACTCCAGAATTTGGGTGTTAATGGCACGCCTCACATCATTGGGAAGAAGCATTTTCTTCTCAATGTTCAGATTTTTCCTCCAGAAGTCGGAGAAGCAAAGCTCACAATAGAGGTTTGGGAATTTGACTTGGTCAGTGGATGGTAGCAACTGGTTTTCCCTATCCACCTCATTCAGCGGATTCTTAGCATAATTTGCATAAGGAGAGGGAGTAGAGGCCTTAGAGCGCTTCCTCTTTTTGGAAGTAGTGGCTATAGCCTTTCCTTTGTCCGACATCCTGAAAAATAGAGATGATACAATATAAGCAGATAGCGAAATAGATACAAAGCACCCAAAGCAAAGCATATTCATGAAGTAAATCAAAGAAAGGAGATTTCTTAGAATGCAAGCAAACAGAATTCAGAATGCAAGCCAAACTTCAAACCAAGAATTCAAACCATATTTTGCACATTACTTGTTCATCAAGCTTAGGAAACACCATATCCAAAATAATGATAAAAAGAGTTAGGTTGAAAACCCAAATAAGTTAGTTGGTTAAACAAGTCAAAGTTAGAAATCAGTTTGAAAATCAGTGATATGGTGGTTACTAGTTCAATTCAAAAGAGAATGCACAAAATAAGAATATAAGCACGTTCACAATCATGAAATGCAACAAGCCATTGATGATGAAATATGATATAGCTAGAAAGCAATGAATATGAAACAGTCCATCAATCAATGCAATGATCACTAGAGTCAAATGAACTTGTGTTGGTGAAGTCAAATCATTAAAAAAAAATCAATCAAGAATTATTCAACACTAAATTCAATAATGCATAAAAGTACAAGCTGAGAAAAGAGTGAAAAACCATATGGTCTATGCGACTTAATGTCAATTATGCATGAACATGTGAATCAAATTAGCCTCACAGATTAAAAACTTTCAACTTGTATGTTTATACAAAAGAGGTCTGACATTTTAAGGAAGTCACAAGTTATGGTCAATCAGAAAATTCATTCAAACTATTCAATGCTTGATGCACGGAAAACTTGTCTCATAACAAATTTCCTTCGGCAAGTGTACCGAATTTGTCGTCAAGTAAAAACTCACAATAGAGTGAGGTCGAATCCCACAGGGATTGATTGATCAAGCAACTTTAATCAGAGGAATGTTCTAGTTGAGCAAATCCAGAATTTGAGTTGAGAATTGCAGAAAATAAAATGGCGGGAAGGTAAATGGCAGAAAAACTAAATGCTAGAATTAAAGAACTAAAAGTAAATGACTGAAAGTTAATTGCAGAATTGTAAATAGGAATGGGGGAATTGCTCATAAAAGTAAGTAACAGAAATTAAAGAGAATGGGTAAGATCAGAAATGGGGGGTTCATTGGGCTTAGGAGATGTTGCATTCTCCGGATCAATTTCATTTTCATCTCTTCCTCAATCAATGCACTCATTGATCTCCTTGGCAATCTTAAGTGATTGAATTACAATTTCTTGTAATTCAATCTCTCAAATCTTGATCAATAGCCAATTCCTTGGTCAATTACTCATGAGAAGAGATGAAGTATGGTCACTGATTATACCACATGCATTTCCCAAATCAAGTGTTGCGAGGATTATAGTCACATATCCATCCAAACCCAATTTGGTCCAGCATGAGAAAGCATTTCTAGTG
>NC_029792.2:66741912-66768571 GCF_000816755.2 Arachis ipaensis | reverse complement strand
ATGAAGATCGAAAGCTTTCAAGTAAAATCAAGAGAAAAGATAGAAGAAGAATAATAAAAACTAGTATTGATCCATCAAATTACAACAGAGCTCCCTAACCCAATAAAAGGGGTTTAGTTGTTCATAGCTCTGGAAAATGAAAACAAAGATGGAGAATACATGATGAAAACTAGAAGTGCAGAGGAAGTAAATACAGAGAGTAGTTCTATGCCAAGAGGCTCCCTATAATTTCCAACTCCCAATTTAATTCAAAGCTACTCCTATATATACTACTCTTCTGTTCTTCTAGTTGGCTCTTCAAGTCTTGGGTATGGGACTTTGGATCTTGAGTTTGAAGCAGTTCTCTTCTTCATTGGGCTTGGCTTTACTTGCAGAGAGAAAGTGTGAAGTGGGCAGAGACTTTAGCTCAGGACGTTAGTGGTGTTAACGTTCAGTGAAAATATGGGTTCGAGAACGTTAGTGACAATCACCTTTTTCACTAACGTTCCTCACCCAAGTAAGAGCAACGTTATCTTCAACGTTAGTGGCACAGATGTTGCCACTAACGTTGCCTCTTTGTCCTTTGCATACGTTATTGGGACTTGCCTTTCCCAATAACGTTGAGAAGTCTCCCCCTTCCCTACGTTAGAGTCCACGTTAACTTAGTTAACGTGGCTCTTTTAACGTAGGCTTGCCAACCTTCGAGAACGTTAGTGACACTTACCATTGTCACTAACGTTCCAATGTGCCCCTATTTCTCGCGTTAGAGTCCACGTTAACTAGGTTAACGTGGCTTCTAACGTGGCCATGCTAGCTATCTCCAACGTTAGTGACAAAGTTGAGTGTCACTAACGTTGGCTCATCATTCCCTTATCCACGTTAGCTTCCACGTTAACTAAGTTAGCGTGGGAGTTAACGTGGCTCATAGTGGCTTATGTGGGCTAATTCCAACGTTAGTGACAATGTTTGGTGTCACTAACGTTTGGCGATCACGTCTCTTCTTCACGTTAACTTCCACGTTAACTACGTTAACGTGTGAGTTAACGTGGCTTATTGGGGCTTGTGTGGGTTCCTTCCAACGTTAGTGACAATGTTTGGTGTCACTAACGTTGTCGACCACTTTGTCTCCTCACGTTAGCTTCCACGTTAACTAGGTTAACGTGGAAGTTAACGTGGCTTATTGTGACTTGGCCAACGTTAGTGACAAAGTTGAATGTCACTAACGTTGGCTTCTGATGAGACACAAAAGCTGGTGAATTAAAAATTATTAAAATGGTTACGTTGCAAGTATAGTTCTTAACTCACCGAAAATCTGCCTTTCAATTTAGAAGTATGTCACAGAGAGTTTGAATTAAAAATTACTGGGAGTTTTAAGCCCCAGGTCGTCTCCCAACGAGTTGCAGAAAAGTGTGCTATCTTATTAATCAGATGTTCAAAGAAGTTGAGTTAAGTAAATTGGAATTTTAATTGAGGAAATTTAATTAATATGAGTAAAAGCCTTGACTGGGAGATGATTAGTTGGAATTTCTATTATTGATGGAGTGATTGCCAGATCTGTTCACAAGTTGCAACCCACTTAGTTCAAAGGGATTGGCATTGGTGACAGGATAGCAATCCAACATTTAACCCAATTACAAATTTTTTCTTCAATCCTTCCAACTCAAGAGTTCCTTTTAATCAACTCCCCATCAAGTAAAGAAACTACTCACGCATTGTAAATAATAAATCCATAGCACATGAAAGGGAATTAAAAGAAGACATGATTATTGGAATTGAAATTGAATTAAAAAGAAATAATCCTTGCATTAATTAATCATAAAAGTATTCAAATAACAAAATTGAACAAAACAAAGAACATGGAAGAATGAAACCAAGTTAAGAAAACGAACTAGAATGACGAAGTCTTGATGATGAAAATAACTCTTCTCAATGTTCCAATGCTAAGATCAATTGAAAATTAAAAATTCTAAAACCTAGAGAGAAAAACCTAAGAGAGTAAAATTAGATCTAAAACTGTCTCTGAATGAATATGTTGTTTGTTTCTGCATATTCTCTGACTCTAGTCTGCTATTCCGGGCCGAGAACTGGGTCGAAATAGGGTCCAAAATCGCCCCCAGCGAATTCTGCAGATTATGCAGATCGCACATGTCACGCGATCGCATCATCCATGCGGACGCGTCACTTGCGCTTTTCCTCGCCACGCGTTCGCGTCGTCCACGCTACCGCGTCGCTTGGGCTTTCCAATCCGCGTGGCCGTGTGAGCCATGCGGCCGCGTCGCTGCGATTTGCTCTCCTTCGCGCGGTCGCGTTAGCCATGCGACCGCGTCACTTCTCGCTGGTTATCTCCTCAAATTCTTGTGTTTCTTCCATTTTTGCTAGCTTCCTTCCCAATCTCCAACTCATTCATGCCCTATAAAATCTGAAACACTTAACACACAGATCACGGCATCGAATGGAATAAAAGAGAATTAAAATTAAATAATTAAAGTCTCTAGGAAGCAGTTTTCAAACATGTAATAAATTCCAGAAAGAAATCTAATATGCATGCTAATTTAATGAATAAGTGGGTAAGGATCATGATAAAACCACATAATTAAACACAATATGAAGCATAAAATAGTGGTTTATCAACCTCCCCACACTTAAACATTAGCATGTCCTCATGCTTAATTGAAGGAGATAAGGAAATAAGTATGAACATGTAGAAACTCATGAAATGCAATGCAAACCTATATATATATATATATAAATGCAACTATATGGTTCTTGCCCACTTGATCAAAAGTAAATAAGCTCTTTAAAACAATTACAAATCAAATTCCACTAATTCTATCATTATACAATAAAATGGATAAAAGTGCAAGAAGATAGCTCATGAAAGCAGGGAACTTGAAAATTCAAGTATTGAATCCTCACTGATAATGTATGTACGCTCTAATCTCTAGTGTATAGGGTGATCACTCCATCCTTCTCTAATCATGCTTTCTAACTTTTGTTCTTCTCCTAACCAATCAACAACAGTTAATATACCAATGCAAACATCATGAGGTCTTTTCAAGGTTGTAATGGGGCTGAGGTAAAGGTAAGGATGTATATATATATAAGGCTAAGTGAGCTAACAAAGTGAATCTTTGATTAGTCTAAGATCTCACCTAATATATACATACTTTATACAAGTTTAAAATCATACCTAGCTACCCATAATTCCCACTTTTGTATGATTCCCATACTCATGTACCAAATTTTTCTTTTTAATTTATCACATGTGCATTGATTAACATTAACATTGGGGTAATTTTTGTCCCCTTATATATATATATATATAATTTTTTTTAATTCATAAAAGCAAACATAACGTATCAATGCACATAGATTCTTCATTATTTTCTAATTTGGTTTTTCTTTTCATGAGTAGGTTCCCAAATTTCCAATATTCAAATAAATTAAATACATTCCCTTATTACCCAATGTTCCCACACTTTAGTTGATACACAATTTCTATCTTAAGCTAACCAAAGATTCAGTTGGGATTTTTAATTTGTTTTTCTGCTTAAGGCTAGTAATGTGGTTATAGAACAAGAAGGGATTTAGTAAAGGAAGTGGAATCCGGGGTATCTGAGTCTCTGAAGTGTCCCTTGAGTAGCTCCTTGAGGTGTTTGAATCGGCGCTCTCTCATCTTTGCTTTCTGTTCTTGCCGATCCAACCGTTCGATTATCTGCTGGAGCAAATTCTCAGTTGTAGATGCTTGTGGTGTTGAAGAAGGTGTCTCCGTAGGAAACCCCATTGTCTTCGCTCAATTTGCGGCTCAACAAAGGTGGCAATATTGGACGGGAGGATAAGAAGGTATTCATTGTTATAGTTCCTTTCTGCCAGGATAGGGAACATCTGCTCACAGTAGCGATTGGAAAATCGCGCAGCGTCCTTTGCTGGAAAGGCTTTCTCCTTTTCATCAACCTTTATTATCCTCTTAACTCGTTTTGTTGAGGGCTTGACTGCAGTTGAAGAAAGCTCTGCCACTAATGCACTTTTAGTTCCTCTTCTTGCTGGTGGTTTGGAAGGTGCTTTCTCCTTTCCTTTCTTGGTGGCCATCCTGAAAGAAGGGAAGAGAAAGAAAATTAAATTTAAAGAGATATACAGCAAGGAAGGAAATGGAAAAGAGGGTGAATGATGCACAGCAAAATGTAGATGACATTAACACATGCTCTCGAGTGCATATGAAAATCCAACAGTGGAAAATAACTGGTGCATACAAAGATAAGTGGATGCAAGGCGTTTATTGGCATGCCGAAAAAGGGCATGAGTAGCATAGACCAAGCAATACTTTGTAACAAGCCAAAATGTTTGTATTGACAATAAAATTCAATTAATATAATAGTAAGGGAAAGTTGTGAAAAGCAAGCATTGAATAGTATAGCATAGAGAAGTGCATAATGCCATATGAGCTTTTTCACAAACACATAGCATGCATGGTGAATATGGTATAGAAAATATGAAGATGAGACGAAGGAAGAAGAAGGCAAAACCTTGTTAATGGTGGTGAGAGAGATAGAGAGTGAAAGGTGAGATAGAAAGGGGAAGGGGGAAGGAAGAAATAAGGAGGGAAAAGAAAAATTAGGATTGGGAGGAGGGGAAGATAAGGTATGTGGCAATTTTAGGTTGAGCTGTGGGTGCGCTTCCAGGTAAGGGGGCGCGATCGCGTCGGTCACGCGGTCGCGTGACCGATGTTACGCTGCTAGCGCGAGTGCAGCCTCGCTCCAGCACAACTCTCTGTTCAATTTATTTTAATTGCCAAAATTTGGTGACGCGATCGCGTGGGTCACGCGATCACGTGAGTGTGCATTATAAATGGGTGACGCGACCGCGTTGGCGACGCGGTCGCGTGACAAGGATTGTGCTTCCAGCACCAATCCAGCATCACTCTCGCACAGAATGTTACTGTGCACCCTTTTACGTCAAAAACTCAGGGCATGCGGCCGCGTGGGGCACGCGGTCGCGTGGGAGGCCATGATTCCCATGCGACGCGAACGCGTCAGGGACGCGGTCGCATGGGTCGATTTGTGCCATTGGGACGCCTCCAGCCACGCTCCAGCGTAACTCTCTGTTCATTTATTTTTTTCTCCACCGCCCGTGCGACGCGGACGCGTTGTTGATGCGATCGCGTCGCGTGGCGAAAAACCCCTTTTTTTTTTTGGAAATATAAAGACATGTAAATGAAAGAGCACGAAAGCACTAATAAAGAGAATAGTTATTAAAGAAGAAAAACTAAAAGTGAAGAAAAGAACGATCATACCGTGGTGGGTTGTCTCCCACCAAGCACTTTGCTTTAACGTCCGTAAGTTGGATGCTCCACTAGCTCAATCTGCTGCGATGTGGGGATCTTCCAAGCGGAAGATCTCAAGATCCTTATTTTTCTGCACCTTCTCACCATGGTATAGCTTCAGGCGTTGTCCATTAACCTTAATAAGTTCAGAGCTTGAAGGATGGCTTAGGTGATAAACTCCGTACGGTTCAGCCTTCTCTACTCTGTATGGACCTTCCTATTTTGATCTCAACTTACCGGGCATGAGCCTTAGTCGAGATTTGTAAAGGAGGACAAAATCTCCAGGTTGGAACTCTTTCTTCTTGATGTTTTGATCATGCACAACTTTCATCTTTTCCTTGTAAATTCTAGAATTCTCATAAGCTTCTAGGCGAAGGTTCTCCAGTTCCTGCAGTTGCAACTTTCTTTCAACTCCAGCATTCTCAATTCCCATGTTGTACTCCTTAAATGCCCAGAAGGCTCTGTGTTCTATTTCAACTGGGAGATGACAAGCTTTTCCGTAAACCAAGCGGAAGGGGCTCATCCCAATGTGTGTCTTGTATGCTGTTCTGTATGCCCACAGTGCATCTTGTAGAATGGTGCTCCAGTCTTTTCTGAGGCTTGACTATCTTTTGCAAGATACGCTTAATTTCTCTATTTGACACCTCGGCTTGCCCATTAGTTTGGGGATGGTAAGCTGTTGCAACTTTATGGATTATCCCATGCTTCTTCATCAATCCTGTTAGTCTCCTATTACAAAAATGGGTACCTTGATCGCTCACGATCGCTCGTGGTAATCCAAAGCGACATATAATATGGTTTCTCACAAAGGAAACAACAGTGTTAGCATCATCAGTGCGGGTAGGAATTGCTTCCACCCATTTGGAAACATAATCCACAGCTAACAATATATAAAAATATCCATTAGAATTTGGAAATGGACCCATGAAGTCAATGGCCCAAACATCAAAAATTTCACAGAAGAGCATATATTGTTGAGGCATCTCATCCCTCCTGGATATATTACCAAATTTCTGGCATGGGGGGCAAGATTTACAAAACTCAGCAGCGTCTCTAAAAAGAGTAGGCCACCAGAATCCGCAGTCTAAGATCTTTCTAGCTGTTCTTTGAGGGCCAAAATGTCCTCCACTCTCAGATGAGTGACAGGCCTCTAAAATGGACTGGAATTCTGATTGAGACACACAACATCTAATTATCTGGTCAGCGCCACATCTCCATAAATATGGGTCATCCCATATATAATATTTAGACTCGCTTTTCAGCTTGTCTCTTTGATGTTTAGAAAAATGTGGAGGAAATGTGCGGCTAACTAAATAATTAGCGACAGGTACATACCAAGGGACTACCTCGGATACTGCTTGTAGGTTGTCAAAAGGAAAATTATCATCTATAGGAGTAGAATCATCCTTAATATGTTCAAGGCGACTCAAGTGGTCTGCTACTAAATTCTGATTACCACTCCTATCCTTTATTTCTAAATCAAATTCTTGTAACAGCAGTATCCAACGTATATGTCTTGGTTTGGATTCCTTTTTAGCTAATAGATACTTTAGAGCTGCATGGTCCGAATACACTACTACTCTAGTACCAAGTAAATAAGCTCGGAATTTATCCAGAGCAAAAACAATAGCAAGAAGCTCTTTCTCAGTAGTAGTATAATTGGACTGGGCAGTGTCTAAAGTCTTAGACGCATAGGCAATAACAAAAGGATCCTTACCTTCACGCTGATCCAGCGCTGCTCCTACTGCATGGTTGGAAGCATCGCACATGATTTCAAACGGCTGGCTCCAGTCTGGTCCTCTCACAATTGGGGCTTGAGTTAGAGCAGTCTTCAACTTATCAAACTCAGGAATGGTCTTCCGAGTAGGATTGACGATGGTTTCTCTGAGTCATTTTGGGGCATCTCCAGGATATAAAAATCAGCAACCCCAGCCACTGTAATAATGCTTTTATCTGCTAACACAAAACGAGCTGCCGACCTTTTTAAGGGAGGGAGCCTCAAAACATCATATATAGACAAAGATATTATACTGACACATGCTCCTAAATCACACATACAATCATAAATTACTACACCACCAATAGTACAACTAACTATGCAAGGACCTGGATCACTACATTTTTTAGATAATCCTCCCATTAAAGCAGATATAGAACTACCTAAAGGAATAGTTTCTAATTCATTAATTTTGTCTTTGTGGATACATAAGTCTTTTAGAAACTTTGCATATTTAGGTACCTGCTGAATAACATCAAAAAGGGGAACAGTTACCTCAACCTTTTTGAATATCTCTACCATTTTAGGATCGGGTTCCAGCTGCTTCCTGGGCTTTCTTGCAAGTTGTGGAAATGGAATAGGAGTAGTGTTTTCTGTGGTGCCTGCGCCTTTTGGTG
This sequence comes from Arachis ipaensis, assembly GCF_000816755.2. Classification (NCBI taxonomy): domain Eukaryota; kingdom Viridiplantae; phylum Streptophyta; class Magnoliopsida; order Fabales; family Fabaceae; genus Arachis; species Arachis ipaensis. Next base: position 66,760,878 of record NC_029792.2, on the reverse strand, counting down.
CTTCCTTCTGTGGTTGAGCTGTTTCTTCTTCAGCTGTGTTCTGTATATCCTCTTCCTCTTCAACATCTTCGATTTCTACCACCTCTTCAGCTGAGGCGTATTCTGGTGAGATTGGTTCCTCCTGATTCCTCTCCTGCAGTGTGGTTCTGGACCTCAGGGTGATGGCATTAATGCCTCCCTTTGGATTGGGTAATGGTTGAGAGGGGATTCCAGTGGTGCTTGAAGGTTGGTTACTGGAATTTTTTGTTGATCCAAACTGTGTCATAAAAGCTTGCAGAGTAGAGGTGAGACCATTCAGACTGGCATTAATACTATTCATGATGTTGTTTTCCATGGTCTGTTGTCTTTTCTCAAAAGATTGTAGTAGATCTTCATTAGAAGATAACGAAGAATGAGTAAATTGAGAGGTCTACTGCTGATTGTTCTGTGGTCCTTGGTTTTGCCTCAGGTGAGGTGCTCTGTAAGGTTGATTTTGCTGCCTGTTATTGTTATTGTTCCACTTCTGATTTCCCTAATTATCTCTGCCTCCTCTGTTATTGTTGTCCCTCCAATTCTGGTTTGAATTGTCCTGCCATCCATGGTTATTATTTCCACTTTGATTGTACCCTTAGTTGGGGCAGTCATAGAAGTTGTGAGTGGATGCCACCATGTTGTCTTCTTGTTGGAGCTGTGGGCATTCATCAATGTAATGGCTATAATCAGCACAGATTCTGCAAATTCTTTGTGGGACTAGTTGTTGGTTTTGTTGTGGTGGAGGAGGTTGAGCTTGCTGAGCTTGTTGATTCAACTGCATTTGCTTCAGCAAGTTGGTCATTTCACAAATGCTTTGAGTCAGAGCAGCAGTCTCTCTGCTAGAAGATACTTCTGTCACAGCTTTTGAATGGCCTTGCTTCTGTCTGTGGTTCCTAGTGGATTCAGCTAAATCACTGATCAATTGCCAAGCTTCATCAGTGGTCTTGTACTTCTTCATAGACCTATTGCTGGCACTTTCCAGTGTGGTCTTATCTTGAGGCCTCATACCCTGTGTAATATAGCTGAGTAGCACGATCTTGTCAATCATGTGATGGGGGCATGCTTCCAGAAGATTATTGAAGCGCTCCCAGTATTCAAAGAGAGTCTCATTGTCATCCTGAACAATTGTGGAGATATCCTTCCTCAGTTTATCAGTAACTTCAGATGGAAAGAATTTTTCCAGAAACTCCTTTCTGAGTGTATCCCAGCTGGATACATTTGCTAGAGGTTGAGTGTAGTACCACTCTCTTGCTTTTTCCTCAAGAGAAAATGGAAAAGCTTTCAGCAGAATTGAAGTTTCATCAGTGCCATCACGCTTGACAGTAGAACAGGTTGCCTGGAAATCTCTCAAGTGCTTGATAGGCTCTTGAGCAGGTAGGCCATGAAACTTGGGCATCAAATTTAGCAGTGCGGTTTTTATTTCAAAATCTGTAGCTACCGCTGGATGATGCGCTTGAAATGGTTGCATTGTAAAATCAGGGGCTCCTTCCTCCTGGATGGTAACTCTCCTAGCTGCCATGTTTTCTGCACGTAAAACAACCAAATCAGTAGAACGGGGGCTGGTTTCTTCTTCAGATTCACTTTCAGATCCGCCCTCAGAGCGGGCTAACCGACGCTGTTCTCGCCTTATTCGTGAAATTATCCTTTCAATTTCAGGATCGCATATTAGCAAGCGTGGATCAGGAAGTGAACGCGTCATTTGACGGAAGAAACATGCAGCTTGTAGTAGCAAAATAAAATAAAATGCAAATAAATAAATTCTAATCAATAAAATTAGCACTCTATTGTAACTCCCCGGCAGCGGCGCAAAAAATTGATGAGACACAGAAGCTGGTGAATTAAAAATTATTAAAATGGTTACGTTGCAAGTATAGTTCTTAACTCACCAAAAATCTGCCTATCAATTTAGAAGTATGTCACAGAGAGTTTGAATTAAAAATTACTGGGAGTTTTAAGCCCCAGGTCGTCTCCCAACGAGTTACAGAAAAGTGTGCTATCTTATTAATCAGATGTTCAAAGAAGTTGAGTTAAGTAAATTGGAATTTAAATTGAGGAAATTTAATTAATATGAGTAAAAGCCTTGACTGGGAGTTGATTGGTTGGAATTTCTATTGTTGATGGAGTGATTGTAAGATTAATTTATAATTAATGGTTGTTCTGTTTGGTTATCCTTTATTAGGTAAGGGAAAGTCAAATAAGTTGGAATGCCAGATCTGTTCACAAGTTGCAACCCACTTAGTTCAAAGGGATTGGCGTTGGTGACAGGATAGCAATCCAACATTTAACCCAATTACAAATTTTTCCTTCAATCCTTCCAACTCAAGAGTTCCTTTTAATCAACTCCCCATCAAGTAAAGAAACTACTCACGCATTGTAAATAATAAATCCATAGCACATGAAAGGGAATTAAAAGAAGACATGATTATTGGAATTGAAATTGAATTAAAAAGAAATAATCCTTGCATTAATTAATCATAAAAGTATTCAAATAACAAAATTGAACAAAACAAAGAACATGGAAGAATGAAACCAAGTTAAGAAAACGAACTAGAATGACGAAGTCTTGATGATGAAAATAAATCTTCTCAATGTTCCAATGCTAAGATCAATTGAAAATTAAAAATTCTAAAACCTAGAGAGAAAAACCTAAGAGAGTAAAACTAGATCTAAAACTATCTCTGAAGAATGTGTTGTTTGTTTCTGCATATTCTCTGACTCTAGTCTGCTGTTCTGGGCCGAGAACTGGGTCGAAATAGGGTCCAAAATTACCTCCAGCAAATTCTGCAGATTATGCAGATCGCACATGTCACGCGATCGAGTCATCCATGCGGACGCGTCACTTGCCCTTTTCCTCGCCACGCGTTCGCGTCGTCCACGCTACCGCGTCGCTTGGGCTTTCCAATCCGCGCGGCCGCGTGAGCCATGCGGCCGCGTCGCTGCGATTTGCTCTCCTTCGCGCAGTCGCGTGAGCCATGCGACCGCGTCACTTCTCGCTGGTTATCTCCTCAAATTCTTGTGTTTCTTCCATTTTTGCTAGCTTCCTTCCCAATCTCCAACTCATTCATGCCCTATAAAATCTGAAACACTTAACACACAGATCACGGCATCGAATGGAATAAAAGAGAATTAAAATTAAATAATTAAAGTCTCTAGGAAGCAGTTTTCAAACATGTAATAAATTCCGGAAAGAAATCTAATATGCATGCTAATTTAATGAATAAGTAGGTAAGGATCATGATAAAACCACATAATTAAACAAAATATAAACCATAAAATATTGGTTTATCAGCTTCCCCTTTACTTCTTAACGTTAGAGGCCACGTTAACTAAGTTAACGTGGCAACTAACGTGGCCACTTATGAGCTTGGTCCAATTATTAGTGATAATGTTAAGTGTCACTAACGTTGGCTCCATTTCCTTTCTTCCACGTTAGAGTTCACGTTAACTTAGTTAACGTGACTCTTAACGTGGGCAATGATGGCTTCGAGAGCGTTATTGGCAATTACTTTTCTCATTAACTTTGCAAGTTACTCCCATTCCACATTAGTGTTAACGTTAGTGTAACTAACATAGCCACTAATGTGGTTCTTCTTTGCTTCCTTCGTCCTGAAATCAAGCAATAAAGTGCATCAAAGTTCTAGTCCCTTAGGTTCATTCCATTACTGGCTTTCAGACCTTTATCATGTCCTATAATACTCACTTGTGATTGCATCCCATGAGACTTTTATTCATTGATCATTTTGTTGTTATTTCAGGGCTTATTTTTGTTCTTAAGCTAAGTGCTTTGTAAGGGGGCAACTCTTTAAAATAAGCTTTCAGCCAACACTCCCGAACCAGTTGGTTCAAGGTGCTAGGTGTTGAAGCACCCCTAAGGACTTACTTGCTCAAGTCTCTCCCCCATACATACACACCACAAGCACATAGTTTATTTATTTTCTTTTCTTGAGACCTTGGTGTTCAGCACCTCTTTGGGTTACTAAATGCTCTGTATTGAGGGTTATTCTTGATAGTGGACTTTCAGCTGATAATCCCGAGTTAGTTAACCCAAGTTACCAAGTGATAAGGCACCCCTAAGAGCTTATTCATCCAAGTAGATCCCTCACACAGGAGCACCACAGACACGCCTCAAGATTAAAGACCATTGGTGCCTAGCCTTATTTCTTGTTCTTTTTCTTTTATTCCTCAACTTTGATTGTTCTTTCCCTTTTTCTTATTAAGATCTTCTTATTTAGCTAGTCTCATGGGGTGTGTCTCAAGCATAGTATTCATGACAGATAGTTGTCCTCCCACCTTATGGTTGAACCAACTTAGCTAACTTATGACTATACCATAAACTCATGAATTTATTCCATAGTATGAACTCCTCTCTGGTCTTTAAAAACACTCATTCTCTTTTCATTTGATTTAAAGGGACAAACATACAAGTAAGCAAAGTAAGGGTGCAGTGACATAAAGACCAACAAGCATAGACCTCTTCAACTCAAAACTTAAAAGATAGAAATAAAGAAAAAGTTCAAACTATTATGGAAGCATGTTCTATTTCATACAAGATCTTCCTTATTCAAAGCATAGAAAAAGATGGACTAAAGAAGGGACTCCACCACCTTTTACTCATGTGGTTGCCCATGCTCTCCTCCTTGCTTGTCCTCCTTGTATCCCTCTTGAGTGCTCATACTCCCACTCCCTTTGCTTTTTCCAATCAGCTTCTTCCAGAAACCACCATCTTCCATCTTCTTCTTGAGTGTTTCCTTCTGTTGTTTCACCTTCCTCTCTTCTTGTTCTATAAAATCTTTTTGGACCTCATCATAAGTAGGGATGGCATAGTGTAGATGATGTATATTACTGGACATGTAGTTCAACTTGGCTTGAGTGTTTACGTTGAACTCCTCCCTATGTAGTTTAGTATTTGCTGCTCCATTTGTTATTTCTGCCACTCTTCTTGTTGTCTCATCCAGTTGGACTGAAGGTTTAGTATTTGCTCTTGTCCTTCCATATGTCTCATCCCCAAATCTTCAATGGCTTTTAGAAGGTGATTCATATTCAAGTCGGCTGGGTAAGGATGCTCTTCTTGTTGATATTCTTCCTGATGAGACTCCTCTTGGTGAGCTCCTTCTTTTGCTTTTAGTTTCCCTATTTGTGGCCTTCTTTGTTGCTGAGCAGGTGTAGTATAGACCATATGCTGGATTGTCATCAGCCTCCCAGGGTTCACCCAGTCTGGATTGCTATCCTCAAAGACCACCTTGGCCTCTTTGCATAATCTGAAAATGGTGCTGGGGTACCAAAGTTTGGCACCTGATTCAAGCTTCTCAGCTGAATCTTGAATTCCTTCAGCTATAAACATAATTTTTGAAGGTTGGGGCCCTGGTTTTGTCTTCTCTCACCACATTTGCGTAGAACTCTTTGATGAGGTTTCCATTGATCTTCCCCTCTGGATTAGTGAGCCTTTGCCACCCTCTTTTTTCAATTTTCTCCCGAATTTGTGGGCATTCATCTTCATTGAATTGGAAGGTTAACTCGGGCAATATCTTTTTGAGCTTGATCCGCTCAAATTCTCATTCATGGAAGGCAGTTTTGAATCTCTTCTCATCGAAAGGAATGCTCTCCATTGGTTCCTTCCTTTTTTGCCTCTTGGAGCTTGATGATGCCATGAATTTGAGTTGCTGTGTGAGGGGATTTGAAGGTAAGGATGGATGAAGAATTTGGTTGGTTAGGATGAGGTGTGATGAAGAGGTTTTAGACGCTGAAAGTGTGAAGTGGAGAGTAGGAATTTGAGTGTGAGGGGTAAGTGTGCACTAGGACTCACTTATATCTGGAGATTGTGAGTGAATGGAGGGTGTGGATTGAGGGAATTGTTGCTTGATGGACCGTTGGGGTTGTGCATGGGGAAAGGACAAGGATCATCATTTTATGAGAGATATTGATTCGGTCTTCAAGAGTCTCCTTTCTTTAATGTTGCATGGCAACATTTTCCAATGCATTCCTTCTTGAGACAAGTGTATAGTCCCTCTTCATGAAGTGGCCGAACCCTTCTCATTTAGTTGTCCAATCAATCTCCTTCAATGTTCCTCTCCTTTTCCTAAAAAGATAAAAGAAGAAAAGGAAGAATTAATCATCATAAAAAAAAACAATTTAAACTTTTCGGCTAGAATAATAAAAAAAAGAAAAGATTTTGTTTATTCATGAACTCCAACTAACTAACTAACTAGCTGAGATCACTTTATCCCCTGGAGAGAAGTCCTCTGTAGGGATCTTCTTGTTCCTCCACCCCCTTGGTACTTTCTTCTTTGTCCCTTTTGATGTTGCCTTGCTCTTGGTGACTTCTTCTTCTAAGGAAATTTTGTTGTTGTCTTCACATGTCTCTGGTGGTTTAGGTTCCTCCAGCATTTCCTTGAGTTGTGACAACTGCTTATTTCCTTGTTCATCAACCAAGGGCTTTCCCAGATGGGCTGGTTGTGCTTCAGTGCTTGCTTCCTCTGTCAGCATCTCATTATGATCTTTGCTTGGTTCTTTGTTTTCTTGGTCTGCTTCTTGTGAGAGTTTGAAAACATTAAAGCTGAGTCGTTCATCATGGATCCTCAATATTAGCTCCCCTCGCTCCACATCTATGAGTGCTCTGGCTGTAGCTAGGAATGGTCTTCCCAATATGATTGGGTGAGTGTGACTCTCTTCCATGTCTAAGATGACAAAGTCTGTGGGAAGAAAGTACTTCCCAACCTTTACCAATACGTTTTCCACCACTCCTATTGCTTGTTTTTGAGTTTTGTCTGCCAGCCTTATGACTACATCTGTGGGCATTATCTCATTGATCTTCAGCCTCTTCACCAGGGATAAGGGCATTAAGTTGATGCTTGCTCCCAAATCGCAGAGTGCTTTATCAAACATTGTTTCTCCTATGGCACAGGGGACATGAAAACTCCCTGGATCTTTTCTTTTCGTAGGCAACTGTGGTTGAATGAGGGCACTGTACTCCTTGTTCATCACTATAGTTTGGCCTCCCTTGAGTGAGCTTTTCCTGGGAAGCAGCTCCTTCTTATACTTGATGTATGCGGGTATTTGTTGAATAGTCTTGATGAATGGTATGTTGACATGCAGAGATGCAAACAAATCTAGAAACCTTGAGTATATTCTCTTCTCCACAGCACCATTGAGCAGTTGGGAAAAAGGTGCATAGAGTCTCAATAGCTCTTGTTGTGAGATTTCTGGTTCTTGATGATCTTTTTCCTTCTTCTCTACTGAGGTATCTTCAGGTTGTTCTGACAGCTTGCTTGGCTTGTCCTCAGTCTCCTTATCACTTATAGTGACCATCTTACAATCTTCCCATCTTACTTTCTTTGTTTCACCTCTCGGATTCTTCTCTGTGTCACTTGGGAATCCATCTGTGGGTTTGGGAATTTGCTCAGAGAGATACCCCACTTGAGATTCTAACCTCTTGATTGTGTCTCCCTGGTTCTTGAAACTGGCTCGCACTTCCTCCTTGAACACCTTGTTGTCTTGAATCTCCTTGCCTATGCCTTCAAGTAGATTCTCAATCCTTGAGAGTCTGTAATCAAATGATTGTAGATCATGATTAGAGGTGGAAGGATGAGGTAAGTTATTTTGGTTTTGATGTGGATGTGGAGAGGTGTTGTTATTGGGGTGTTGATATGGTCTAGATGTGAAATGTTGGTGGCTTGCATTGTTGGGATTTTGGCGTCTTTGATCACGGCTTTGGTCTTGTTGATTTCCCCACCCAAAGTTTGGGTGATTCCTCCATCCAGGGTTGTAGGTCTTGGAGTATGGATCATGATTTTGCCTAGGTGAATTCCCAATGTAGTTGGCTTGCTCCTGACTGCCCTCTGTTTCTTCACTCACTCCTTCTTGGTTTGTTGATGAAGTGGAGATTGCTGCTACTTGGTTCCTCTCCATCTTCTTGGTGAGGTCAGCCAGCTGCTGGGTAATGAGCTTGTTTTGGGCCAGCAGAGCATCTACATTATTTAGCTCCATTACTCCTCTTGTGTTCCCTCTTTCGGAAGCATAGAAGTAGTCATTCTCTGCTACAGTTTCAATGACATCTATGGCCTCCTCAATGGTCTTCTTCTTGTTCAAAGATTCTCCGGATGAATGGTCTATGGCCTTCTTTGACTCATAAGAGAGCCCTTCATAGAAAATGTGCAGCTGCACCTATTTATTGAACATATCTGGTGGGCACCTCCTTGTTAGGTCTTTAAACCTCTCCCATGCTTCATATAGAGTCTCACCATCTTGTTGCCTGAAAGTTTGGACCTCAGCTCTCAGCCTATTGATTCGTTGATGGGGGTAAAATCTTGCTAAGAATTTGTTCACCACATCTTCCCAAGTTGTCAAGCTCTCCTTTGGGAAAGACTCCAGCCACTTGGCTGCCTTATCCTTGAGTAAGAATGGAAATAAGAGCAGTCTATAGGCGTCAGGATGAACACCATTAGACTTTACTGTGTCACATATTCTCAGGAAGGTGGTTAGATGTTGATTGGGGTCTTCTTGGACACTTCCTCCGAACGAACAGTTGTTCTGAACAAGGGTGATGAGCTGTGGTTTTAGTTCAAAATTGTTGGCATGGATGGTTGGCTTTTGAATGCTACTTCCACAATTTCCTGGGTTTGGATTGATGTAAGAGCCTAAAACTCTTCTATCCTCCCCAGCATGATTTGCTCGTCCTCTTCCGCCATGGTTGTGAGCTTCGTCTTCACGATGGTTTTCCATGTTTTCTTCCATGTTTGGTTCAAAGTATTTCTCAAAGTGTTCCTCTTCTTCTTCAGCACCAACTACACGTTTTTCTCCTGCCTCCCTTCTTAGTCTAAGGAAGGTTCTCTCAGGTTTAGAATCAAAGGAAGTTGAAGCCCCACTTCTTCTCCCTGTCATACAACCAACAAGTACAAGCAAAGAGAATAGGTGCAGAAAGTATATCTGTCAGAATTACTGTTAGTGTGAGTGATGCAATCTATCAAATAGTTAGTGGGTTAGTGAAATGAATGGTAAATAACAAAGAAAAAGTAGGGGGAAGGAAAAAAAATTAACTAAAATAGAAAGTAAATGACTCAAACAGAAAATTAAATCAAACAAAAATAAAATGCTCAATCTAGTTATCCTCCAATTTAATCATTGTTGATGCACAATCAATCCCCGGCAACGGCGCCATAAACTTGATGCACGGAAAACTTGTCTCATAACAAATTTCCTTCAGCAAGTGTACCGAATTTGTCGTCAAGTAAAAACTCACAACAGAGTGAGGTCGAATCCCAAAGGGATTGATTGATCAAGCAACTTTAATCAGAGGAATGTTCTAGTTAAGCAAATCCAGAATTTGAGTTGAGAATTGCAGAAAATAAAATGGCGGGAAGGTAAATGGCAGAAAAAGTAAATGCTAGAATTAAAGAACTGAAAGTAAATGACTGAAAGTAAATTGCAGAATTGTAAATGGGAATGGGGGAATTGCTCATAAAAGTAAGTAACAGAAATTAAAGAGAATGGGTAAGATCAGAAATGGGGGGTTCATTGGGCTTAGGAGATGTTGCATTCTCCGGATCAATTTCATTTTCATCTCTTCCTCAATCAATGCACTCATTGATCTCCTTGGCAATCTTAAGTGATTGAATTACAATTTCTTGTAATTCTTTCTCTCAAATCTTGATCAATAGCCAATTCCTTGGTCAATTACTCATGAGAAGAGATGAAGTATGGTCACTGATTATACCATATGCATTTCCCAAATCAAGTGTTGCGAGGATTATAGTCACATATCCATCCAAACCCAATTTGGTCCAGCATGAGAAAGCATTTCTAGCATGATCTCTTCATTCCTCTTTCAAGGTTCAGAAGAGATCCAAGTATGAATAGCTTCTTTTCCAAGATAGCTACCTAATTGGATGAAGATCGAAAGCTTTCAAGTAAAATCAAGAGAAAAGATAGAAGAAGAATAATGAAAACTAGTATTGATCCATCAAATTACAACAGAGCTCCCTAACCCAATGAAAGGGGTTTAGTTGTTCATAGCTCTGGAAAATGAAAACAAAGATGGAGAATACATGATGAAAACTAGAAGTGCAGAGGAAGTAAATACAGAGAGTAGTTCTATGCCAAGAGGCTCCCTATAATTTCCAACTCCCAATTTAATTCAAAGCTACTCCTATATATATTACTCTTCTATTCTTCTAGTTGGCTCTTCATGTCTTGGGTATGGGCCTTTGGATCTTGAGTTTGAAGCAGTTCTCTTCTTCATTGGGCTTGGCTTTACTTGCAGAGAGAAAGTGTGAAGTGGGCAGAGACTTTAGCTCAGGACGTTAGTGGTGTTAACGTTCAGTGAAAATATGGGTTCGAGAACGTTAGTGACAATCACCTTTTTCACTAACGTTCCTCACCAAAGTAAGAGCCACGTTATCTTCAACGTTAGTGGCACAAACGTTGCCACTAACGTTACCTCTTTGTCCTTTGCACACGTTATTGGGACTTGCCTTTTCCAATAACGTTGAGAAGTCTCCCCCTTCCCTACGTTAGAGTCTACGTTAACTTAGTTAACGTGGCTCTTTTAACGTAGGCTTGCCAACCTTGGAGAACGTTAGTGACACTTACCATTGTCACTAACGTTCCAATGTGCCCCTATTTCTCACGTTAGAGTCCACGTTAACTAGGTTAACGTGGCTTCTAACGTGGCCATGCTAGCCATCTCCAACGTTAGTGACAAAGTTGAGTGTCACTAATGTTGGCTCATCATTCCCTTATCCATGTTAGCTTCCATGTTAACTAAGTTAACATGGGAGTTAACGTGGCTCATAGTGGCTTATGTGTGCTAATTCCAACGTTAGTGACAATATTTGGTGTCACTAACATTTGGCGATCACCTCTCTTCTTCACGTTAACTCCCACGTTAACTAAAACGTGGCTTATTGGGGCTTGTGTGGGTTCCTTCCAACATTAGTGACAATGTTTGGTGTCACTAACGTTGTCGACCACTTTGTCTCCTCACGTTAGCTTCCACGTTAACTAGGTTAATGTGGAAGTTAACGTGGCTCATAGTGGCTTATGTGGGCTAATTCCAATGTTAGTGACAATATTTGGTGTCACTAACGTTTGGCGATCACCTCTCTTCTTCACGTTAACTTCCACGTTAACTAAGTTAACGTGGGAGTTAACGTGGCTTATTGTGACTTGGCCAATGTTAGTGACAAAGTTGAATGTCACTAACGTTGGCTCCATTTCCTTTCTTCCACGTTAGAGTTCACGTTAACTTAGTTAACGTGACTCTTAACGTGGGCAATGATGGCTTCGAGAGCGTTATTGGCAATTACTTTTCTCATTAACTTTGCAAGTTACTCCTATTCCACGTTAGTGTTAACGTTAGTATAACTAACGTAGCCACTCATGTGGTTCTTCTTTGCGTCCTTTGTCCTGAAATCAAGCAATAAAGTGCATCAAAGTTCTAGTCCAAGTTATGGGAAATGCAACATCCAATTTGTCCTTAAATTCATGCAAAATCCTCATGAAATCATGTAAAATGCACAATGTATCCTTGAATCAAGATGTAAGTGAATATCTACCCAAAACTAGCTTATTTCCTAAGGAAATGCATGAAACTACCCTAAAAATAGTAAAGAAAAGATCAGTGAAACTGGCCAAAATGCCCTGGCATCAATGCCTATACACAAATCATCATGCATAACGAGCAAAGAGTATAAGCAAGACCAAAACTTGTTCTTGAGGATTTTCCAAGACCATTTAGGTAACAAAATGCTAATTGAAACAGAAATCATCAACTAGAGTTTGCTACACCAATCAAAGCATTGTTAGTTCATGGAACATGATTAAGAAAAATCCGGAAGTATCTCAGCAGTAAATTGGCTACTTCCAAGTTTAAACAGCAAATCATGTTCCATATGAGTTCATCAATACTTGAAAACACAAAACCATACATATATGAAGTCACATGGATGGAACAAACAACCAATAATGCAGCAACAATTCAAATAGTACAAAGAACAGCAGCGGTTGCTTTGTCAATCAAACACAAGTAAGCAGCATCATATACCAAATGAACAAAGAACAATCCAAGAGAACAGAGCAATTCAACGAAACAGAACAAATTCAAATAGCAGCAAAGATTTCAATTAATCCTAAATCTACTACTCAGCCCAGATTTGCTAACCACCTAAATTAAACTAAACTAACTAACTAAACTAATCTAACTAAACTAACAAAATTATCATAAAGCGGTAAAAGGGAAGCAGAAACCTTGGGAGACAGAGACTGAATGGGGCGGATGAAGGGAAGGTGCAGCAGAGAGGAGTGAGTTGGCCAGAGCGGATGGCGGTCTGGTGGCAGCGTGGAGCTTGTGCCGGCGACAATGGGGTCGCGTCTGTGCTCGTGGCGGAGCAGGGGCGAAGTGAGAGAAAACAGAGAGGAGGGGGCAGAGGAGTGAGAGAGAGCGGGAGAGCGAGGAAGAGGGGCGTTGGAGCGCACGGTGACGGCGGTGGTGGACGCCGCAGTGCTCGCCGGTTATGGAGAGGGAAGGTGGTTATGCAGGAGGGAGAAGAGGGAAAGACGTTAGAGAAGAGAGGGAGCCGGGGGCACGTCTACGCTAGGGCTTTCGCATCCCTAGTTAAATGGGATTTTTAAATCCACGCGGGCGCGCACCGTGCGCGTCCGCGTGGGTTATAGAAATAGGGAAGTGGCGCGGAGGTGCCATACGCGCCTACGCGTAGATGGGAGAATTGGGGATCAGCACGAACGCGTACAGTAGGCATCCGCGCAGGTGTGCTGGGCCACAGGTACAAAAGAGGCCAAAAGTTGGCACAACTCTCGGGTCCTTTGGCCTGGGCGATGCTAAAACGCATCGACGCGCGCGCGCACTGTGCACTTGCGCATGGATGGCTTGAACTTATGAAATGGACGCGGAGGCGCCAAGGACGCCAACGCATGGGTAGTGAAACAAGGAGTGGCGCGAACGAGTACAGCGTGCGTCCGCGTGGGTCGAGACACAGAGTTGGCCCAAAAGTGGCACAACTCTCTGGTCCTTGGCCCAGAGTGTCGAAATGCGTAGCCGACGCGTGCGCGCTTTGCACTTGCGCGTGGCTTGGGTTTTTTTTTTTAATAAGCATCAAAGAGAGCTCATGACCTTCCTATCCTCCTCTAAATTTTAAAACTAGCTAAGGTGCAAAATCAAGCATATTTTTGAAATATAGGGGATTTTTCAAACAAATAGAGGAAACTTGCAAGCCAAGCAAAAACTCAAATTCAAAGAATCATCCCTAATTAAAGCATAAAATGTATAGACACCTTAACAAGCAAAGCGAAATGTACCAAAAAGCAAAGGATTTATATACAATGGAACTCAATTCATTCATTCGTTATATCTACAAGGGAATGGAAAGAGTTTACCATGGTGGGGTGTCTCCCACCAAGCACTTTTGGTTTAGGTCCTTAAGTTGGACATTTGGAAGGCTTCTTGTCAAGGTGGCTTATGTTTGTACCCATCCTTGAACCTCCAAGAGTGCTTGTCCTCCAATCGGTTGTCAGAAGTTCCAACCATCTTCAATAAGCTTTGGTGAGGTCCTCTCCAAGACATGAGCTCCTAAAATTGATTTTCATAAGCTAATCCAGGATCCCATATCTTGTCCTCGCACCCATCTTCTAATTGATTGCCTTGACTTTGTCCGGACGACGAGAAAGCAGAATTCTCATGGAAGCACCAAACTACTCTCCTTAACCCATTTACTTGAGCATTACACCAATCCATGTTCTTTAATTTTGAGCTTTCAACCATAATGAATCTAGATTTACAACGCCAACCACTAAACATCCTTCTCTTTCGCTTAATTCCACAAAGCGCCCTAAGTTGGCCATCCGTCTCAAGCAAACCATACTCAAGTGGGATAATAAAGCTGAGAGTTAGAAGTTTTATCCACTCAAGCAAAGGATTGGGTGGCGAACTAGGTGAAGAAGTTCCCAAGGGCCTTGATAAAGCATGCTCTACTCCCGTCCATCCTCTTCTGGAAAGTTCCACTATTTGGCAAGGTTTTTCAAGTTTCTCCTTATGCCAAGCTTTCTCAAGTTCACATTCTTTTTCACCAATTTCTTCTATCTCCTCCCCATCACTCTCATCATAGATAGGAGGTCTAGTGAAGTCTATCTCCTCATCAAGTGCAAGCAGTTTGGGGAAGGACTCTTCAAACTCGAAAGGATCATATGTTGACGCGGAATCATCATAGATAGGAGGGTTTGTTGCTTGGAATACTTCTTCCAGTTCTTCACATACAATGGGTTTTGAAGGCTGTACATCCTTTTCAACCTTGCTTTCTAATCCACTGGGAGAGGGCTCAACAATATCGTCAAGGCAGTTGATCAATGTGGGCAAAAAATCACTAGTGATGGAATCCACTTCTTGATCATTTTCCTTCAACTCTCCGTTTACTTTTGCAACTTTACTCTCCTTTTTAACATCCTTTATGAGCTCAACGTATCCCAAACATCTATCCACTACTTCCTTTTGTTCGCTAATCTCTATTTTCTCCTCTTGTTGCATTTCTTGCTTCAACTCTTCTTCCTCACCTTGGAGCTTCAAGATTATTCCCTTGCTAGGCTCCTTGATAGCTTCTCCGCATTCAACAATGGGAGTGCTCAGGGTACATGAACCTAGGTGAGATGTTAGGTGATTCACGGCTTCTACCATGCTAGCTATCCTTGCCCTTAGCTCCTTAAACTTAGTTTCATCCTCCTCTTGTCGCCTTAAGATGCGAGATTCGAGGTCTCTCAGTTCTAATGTGAAGGCTTCGTCGGGAGGTGGTGGTGAAAGATAGGGTTCAGTGTTTGAGGAAAGATTGTCAATGTTGGAAGGTGGTTCATATTGAGGGAATTCTTGAGGTGGTGTATGCAGAATTTGTGGTTCTTGGGAGTATTGGTATTGGGATGGTGGTTGTTCTAGATGTGATTCAAATGGTGGTTGATAGGGTGTGTATGAGTTATGGTCACATGGAGTTGAATGGTGATGTGAGGCTTGTGAGTATGGTGTGTTGCTATATTGAGGAATGGGATCACATGTATATAATGATTGTAGTTGACAACCACAATGAGGGGCATCACACACATTGAATTGATACACATTAGGATCAGGATTATACCCATAGGAGTTCGTAGGAGGTTGTTGCCATGAAGGTTGTTCATAAGCTTAAGGTTCCTCCCATCCTTGAATTCCAAACCCTTGATGCATATTCTCATTGGAGCTTTCATTTCCTACAACATAGTTTGAACTACACTCATAGCCAAAAGGATGAGAATTCATAGTGAAAGAGAAAATAAATAAAAAAAAAATCAATAAGAAACAAAGAAGATAAAATCCTAACTAGTAAAAACTAGCAAACAAACCAAAATTCAAGTTATTCACAATATATACAATAGCCAATAACATAGAACCATTGTGTTCCGCGGCAACGGCGCCATTTTGATGTGCTTAACTCTTGTTGATATAGAATTTCCTCAATTGAATGAATTCTCATTGCAAGTAAGTTCTAGACCAACAAAGAGTCCTCACATACAAAAATTTAGTTGGTTGTCACAAATAACTAACCCCAATGAAAATTAACCGAAGTATTTGGACTCCGGGTCGTCTCCCTAGGATAACAATGTAATGCTTAGTTATTGGCTATGAAGGGGTAAAAAGGAGGTTTTTGGTTCATGAGATGACAAGAGAATAAATTTAGCAAGTGAATAAAGGAAATAAGATAAAGAACTCTTGGCTAAGAATTGGGTAATTGAGATCACCATCCTTGTCAACAAACCGAATATTGATAATCATGAGAGGCCAACCTATTAAGTCTACTTCCCAAAAGCTTTAAGTACATAACGCTTACTCCTAAGCTTGAAGTACGTCAAATAGATTTGATCACATCCACCCTTAAGTCCTAACCTACCTACTAATTAACTTAGTAGTGGGTTAGCGTCAATGGGTTTCAAATTGATCACCATGGGTTCTCAAATCACCAAATCTATCATACCCAATGACTCAAGGTTACCCAATTCCCTTGGCTTAGGCCAAGAGTTGACAAAACTACTCAAAAATTAAAGAGAGTATTTCATCAAACACATAGAGTGCAATAAAAGTAAGCATCATAAATTGCAAGAATAATAAAATCTAACAATTATTAAGTGCAAGAAAAGTAAGATCACAACTCAATTCATCAATAAAAAGAACATCAACACTAAATTGCATTAAAAACAAATCAAATCCAACATGAGTTCATCATCACAAAAGAGAGCAAAACGAGAAATTAACATCACAATTAAGAAGACCAAGATGTAAGAATGAGAAATTATAAAAGAGACAAGATGAGATCAAGTAATTGAACTTGAATTTAAGATAATCTACCTTAATCCTAACCTAATTCTAGAGAGAAGAGGGAGCTTCTCTCTCTTGAAAACTAACTAAAGGCTTATGATGGCTAAACTAATTGCTCCCCCTTTGCTTGGACTTCAATTCTGCATGAAATACACTCAGAAACAAGTTAGACTTGGGTCTGGGCAGCTCAGAAATCGCCCTCAGCATTTTGCCTTCAAGTGGGCTATGTAAGAGTATTGGCGCGTGCACGCCATGTGTGCTTGCGCGTCGATTGGCAATTTCTCCATCCGCGCGGAAGCGGCATGTACGTGTGCGCGTCCATGGGCGAGATCTCTTTTGCGTGTGCGCACCTTGTATGCGTGCGCGTCCTTTGATGTACTCCCAATCTTTGTTTCTTCATGCATTCTCCCCTTTGTATGCTTTTCTACTCACTTCTCCCATCCAATACTTGCCTTATAACCTGAAATTACTCAACACACACATCAAGGCATCGAATGGAATTAAAGTGAATCAAAATTACCAATTTAGGGCCTAAAAAGCATGTTTTTACACTTAAGCAAAAATCAAGGGAGAATAATAAAATCATGCAATTTCATTGAATAAATGTGGAAAAAGGTGATAAAATCCCCCAAAATAAGCACAAGATAAATCACGAAATCGGGGTTTATCAACAACCTAGATCAGAGGGATGAAAATTAAATCACTCAATCTTCTCCATGCAACAAGCGAAGCAAATCACTCACCTCACTTCTCACACAATAAAACGTGCTTAAAAGCAACTAAGGAAATTTTTATTCATCAAAAGTTATGTAAATTGTCTCACCAGAAGGGGTTTAAATTGACCCCAAACAAATTAGCTAAAAGATAAGATAAGATAACTAATTTAAATCAGATTTGATCTTATTGGATTAGATTAGATTTGATTTAAATTTTAAAATCCTAAAGATATGATAACTAATTTAAATCAGATTTGATCTTATTAGATTAGATCAGATTTGATTTAAATTTAAAATCTCTAAAATACTACTAAGCAAATCAGAAGTAATTCAAATCTTCCAACAAACTCTAATAGCAAAACAAATAAAAATAAATTACTAAAAATTCAAAAATTAATAAAAATTATCCCTCCCATCGAATTTGAAAAGCTTTATTGGGCTTCTTGTTGTCTTGCTTTAGCCCAATGGGCCTTATGAATTGTTGCCTTTTCAGCATCACTGCTTTTGTTTTTGAGACGGACTCTTGGTCTTCTAGATGTCCAAGACTGGCATGGCACAATTCTTGTAGAATTCAGATCCTTGGATATAACAAGATTATCATTCCGTCCTTTAGCTCTAAGATGACGAAAATGCCCTATTGACCACGTATCATCCCAAGTGATAGTGGTAGACTAGTGCCTCATTAAAACCTTATTAATTAAAGGAAAATGCTATTTGCACACTAAAATCATCCACTAAAACCAGCCACCAATGTATTTTTGTATAAATACATGTGTGATTTAATTTATTTTCAATGTGTATTTGTATTCCAACATGTATTTTATACTAGTGGCTGAATTTGGTGGCTGATTTTAGTATACACGTAGCATAACCCCTAATTAAAAATCATAAAAGATGAAGGAAAAAAAAGTATACTATCTTGCAATACGAAAAAGAGTACACTGTCTTGTAATACGTTAGGTAGCTACCTCGTTAAAAATCTTACTTGAAAAAATCCGAAGTACGATAAAAATCATGGTTAAGAAAAAGAGTATAATCGGTATTACTCCGCTGATAATTACTTCACTTGATATCTCTTGGTCCGCACATCCCAATCTTGTATACTAGCTCTCAAATATTGAAGTAGGTAGTGCTTTAGTGAATAGATCTGCTAAATTATCGTTGGAATAAATTTGTTGAGCGTCTATATCACCATTTTATTGAAGATCATGAGAGTAAAAGAGCTTTTTTGAAATATGCTTTGTTCTATCTCCTTTGATGTATCTCTCTTTTAATTGATGTATGCAAGCAGAGTTTTCTTCGTATATGACTATTGGTATTTTCTACATAGGTAAGCTGACGTGGCGGAAATTGGCGAGTCAAGAATTGTTATAAAATATGCGTTACAAGTATAGTTCTTAACCAACCAGAAATCTGCTTATCAATTTAGAAGGGTTGTCACAAAAATTAAAATTAAAATACTGGGAGTATGAATCCCAGGTCGTCTCCCAATGAGTTGCAGAAAGGTGTGCTATTTTATTAATCAGATATTTTCAAAAAGAGTTTGAGTTGAATAAACAGGAAATTAAATTGGGGAAATTAAGTAATTTAAATAAAAGCCTTGACTATGAGTAGATTAGTTGGAAGCCCTATTCTTGTTGCAATACTCTCAAGATTAATTGATAATTGAAGGTTGTTCTGTTTAGTTATCCATTACTAGGTAAGGAAAAGTCAAACAAGTTGGAATGCTGTTTCTATTCATAAGTCCCAATCCGCTTACTTGGAAGGACTGGCGTTAGTGACTAGATGGCAATCCAACAATAAACCCAATTACAATTTCTCTTTTGAGTATTCCAACTCAAGGGTTCCTTCCAATCAACTCCCCATCAAGTTAGAGAACTACTCGCTCATTGTGAATGT
>NC_029792.2:66697797-66741893 GCF_000816755.2 Arachis ipaensis | reverse complement strand
GAGGAGTAAAACTAGATCTAAAAACTAAAAACTGTGTAGAATGAATGTTGTTTTGGTTTCCGCATGTTCTCTGGCTCTAGTCTGCTTTTCTGGGCCAAAAACTGGGTCAAAACAGGGCCCAAAATCGCCCCCAGCAAATTCTGCAGATTATGCAGATCGCGCACGTCACGCGATCGCGTCATTCATGCGGACGCGTCATTCGGCGTTTTGCTTTGCCACGCGGCCGCGTCGTCCACGCCTCTGCGTCACTTGTGCTATTCCAATCCGCGCGGTCGCGTGAGCCATGCGACCGCATCACTGCGATTTCCTCTCTTCCGCGCGGTCGCGTGAGCCATGCGGCCGCGTCACTTCTCGCAGGTCATCTCCTTAATTTCTTGTGTTCCTTCCATTTTTGCAAGCTTCCTTTCCAATCTCCAACTCATTCATGCCCTATAAAGCCTGAAACACTTAACACACAGATCACAGCATCGAATGGAATAAAGGAGAATTAAAATACATAATTAAAAGTCTCTAGGAAGCAAGTTTTCAATCATGTAATAATTTTAGGAAGGAAATATAAATGCATGCTAATCATATGAATAAGTGGGTAAAGATCATGATAAAACCACACAATTAAACACATTATAAACCATAAAATAGTGGTTTATCATCCTTCCCACACTTAAATATTAGCATGTCCTCATGCTTATTGAAGGAGATAAAATAAATGAGTAGGAACATGTAAAACTCATGCAATGCAATGCAACCTATATATATAAATGCAACTATATGATTCTTGTCCACTTGATCAATAGTAAATAAGCTCTTCAAAACAATTACAAATCGAATTCCACTAATTCAATTCTCATGCAGTAAGAACAGATAAAAATGCAAGAAGATAGCTCATGAAAGCAGGGAACATAGAATTTCAAGCATTGAACCCTCACTGATGATGTATGTATACTCTAGTTTCTCTAGTGTATAGGGTGATCACTCTATCCTTCTCTAATCATGCTCTCTAATTTTTGTTCTTCTCCTAACCAATCAACAACATTTAATATACCAATACAAACATCATGAGGTCTTTTCAGGGTTGTAATGGGGCCAAGGTAAGGGTAAGGATACATATATGGCTAAGTAAGCTTATAAATTGAATCTTTAATTAACCTAAGCTTTCACCTAACCTCTATATATATTCTATATAACTTTAGAATGCATACCTAGCTACCCAGAAATTCCTTTCACATTCCATACTCATGTATCAACTTTTTATTTTAATTTTATCATACATGCATTGATCCTTGAATTCTTAACTTAGCATTGGGGTAATTTTGTCCCCTTATTTATTTATTGAATATTTTTTTTGTTTTTTTGTTTTTTTGTTTTTTTGTTTTTTTTTCATAAGCATAAAAATAAACATAGCTTATCAATGCACATAGATTTTTAATTCTTATAGTTTCACATGAGTAGGTTTCCAAATTTCCATTATATTATCATGACACATTCTCTTATTATCTTTTGTTTCCACAAATTCCCATACTTAATTAGCACACACAATTCTATCTTAAGCTAACCAAAGATTCAGTTTGGGATATATAATTATTTTTCCGCTTAAGGCTAGTAATGTGGCAAAATATAGAACAAATGGGATTCAAAGGCTCAAAGTGGCTAACAAAGGTAATTGAAAGGGTAGGCTTAATTTGGATAAGTGAGCTAAACAATTAATGGCCTCAATCATATGCAAACATATAAATATAATAAATATTGGACATATAGGATGAAACAAAATATAGATTATAATCATAGAGAAGTAAACACACAAGAATAAAATAATTATGGTTAAATAATATAATCATGCATAAAGGCTCAAATCTCACAGGTTGTGTGTTCTTTAGCTCAAAAATCATGTTCTAAATACAACTTCAAGCAAATTTAACATAAAAATTTTAATTAAAATTAGTGAAATTTTGTTCCAAAAATAGAGTCTTAGAAAAAACTTATTGTCTTTTCAATCAAGTAGAACATTGATGAGCGGATAATTTATACGTTTTTTGGCATTATTTTTAGTATGTTTTTAGTAGGATCTAGTTACTTTTAGGGATGTTTTTTTTTAGTTTTTATGTTAAATTCACATTTCTGGACTTTACTATGAGTTTGTGTGTTTTTCTATGATTTCAGGTATTTTCTGGCTGAAATTGAGGGACTTGAGCAAAAATCAGATTCAGAGGTTGAAGAAGGACTGCTGATGCTGTTGGATTCTGACCTCTCTGCACTCAAAGTGGATTTTCTGGAGCTACAGAACTCCAAATGGCGCGCTCTTAACGGCGTTGGAAAGTAGACATCCAGGGCTTTCCAGAAATATATAATAGTCTATACTTTTTTCGAGTTTAGATGACGCAAAAGGGCGTTGAACACCAGTTCTACGCTGCAGTCTGGAGTTAAACGCCAGAAACACGTCACAAACCAGAGTTTAGTATAAATAGGACATTTTACTATTGTATTAGACATCTTATGATTTTTAGTTCAACTTTGGATCATATTGATCACGTTTGGGGGCTGGCCATCGGCCATGCCTGAACCTTCATCACTTATATATTTTCAACGGTAGAGTTTCTGCACTCCATAGATTAAGGTGTGGAGCTCTGCTGTTCCTCATGATTTAATGTAAAGTACTACTGTTTTCTATTCAATTCAACTTATTCCGCTTCTAAGATATCTATTCGTTCTCAAGAACATGATGAATGTGATGATTATGTGACGCTCATCATCATTCTCACTTATGAACGCGTGCCTGACAAACACTTCCGTTCTACATGCAAACATGCTAGAATGAATATCTCTTGGATATCTAATACAGGGGACCGAGTCCACGTTATTAGTGTCTTCGTGGTATAAGTTAGAACCCATGGATGGCCATTCCTGAGATCCGGAAAGTCTAAACCTTGTCTGTGGTATTCCGAGTAGGATCTGGGAAGGGATGGCTGTGACGAACTTCAAACTCGCGAGTGCTGGGCGTAGTGATAGACGCAAAAGGATAGTAAATCCTATTCCAGTAGGATCGAGAACCTCCAGATGATTAGCCGTGCCGTGACAGAGCATTTGGACCATTTTCACAGAGAGGATGGGATGTAGCCATTGACAACGGTGATGCCCTTACAGAAAGCTTGCCATGGAAAGGAGTAAGACTGATTGGATGAAGGCAGCGAGAAAGCAGAGAGTCAGAGGAACGAAAGCATCTCTATACGCTTATCTGAAATTCTTACCAATGATATACATAAGTATTTTTATCTTTATTTTCTGTTATTTATTATTATTATTCGAAAATACTATAACCATTTGATATCCGCCTGACTGGGATTTACAAGATGACCATAGCTTGCTTCATACCAACAATCTCCGTGGGATCGACCCTTACTCACGTAAGGTTTTATTACTTAGACGACCCAGTGCACTTGCTGGTTAGTTGTATCGAAGTTGTGACAAATCATGAATTAATATTAGAGCACCAAGTTTTTGGAGCCATTACCAGGGATCACAATTTCGTGCACCAAACATGCATGCAACTAATCTATTACTATGCAATTTATCCTATTCTATAAAAGAAAAACTAACTAAATATCCTAATTTATTGGTGTTTAGGAAAGAGAAATTACCTCCGGGAGTCAGGTACTGACTGACCTCCCCACACTTAAGGCTTTGCACCGTCCTCGGTGCCATCTGTCAGGAACAGGGGTGGGCTGGTAGCAGTATCTCCACAGTCGGGACCATCATGACTCCCTGAGCTGGTAAAGGAAGTGGAGTCCGGCGTGTCTGAGTCCTTGAATTTTCCCATGATAAGCTCCTTGAGGTAAGTGAATCGGCGCTTGTTACCGCGCTCTCTCATCTTAGCTTTGTGTTCCTGCCGATCCAACCTTTCGAGTATTTGACGGAGCAGTTGGTCTGTGGTAGGTGCTTGTGGTACTGAAGGAGGAATGTTTGCAGCCGGTTCAATAGGCTGGCTTGTAGTGGCTGCTGAGGGTCTGATATATTTCCCATTAGGGACATATTGATCGTCCCGTGGAAGCATGGCTTTGGTATTCCCAGCTCTGAAGGAGACTCCGGCTGCGGAGACGAGATCTGAGACCAAGGCGGGAAAAGGTAAGTTGCCCGTAATTTGTACGTGTCCCATGGCATTCCGGATGTGTCTTGGTAGGTTCAGAGGTTGGTCAGTAAGGATGCACCATAGTAGAACAGCCATGTCCGCAGTGAAGGAGGACTCATGAGTGCTCGGAAAGACATAATGGGACATGATCTGTGCCCATACGCGAGCCTCCAAGGTAAGTGCTGAAGTCGAGATTCCCTTAGGACGGGTACGATGGTATCCGTAGATCCATCGGCTGCCAGGTAGTGCGATAACTCTGAGAACGGCGTCCCAGTCAAATTGGTACATCTGGCGCTTGAGGGCGGCTTCTTGAAAGGTGTCCAAACCTTCTGGAATAGGGTGAAGACCTAGAGCTCTTTGAATGGCCTCTTCTGTAATGGGGACTTGCTTCTGACGGACAAAGACAGACTACAGGGTTGGCTGGTGGAAGTTGGAGTAGAACTCGACTACCCAAGAAAGATTGACCTGCCTCGGCTGTCTCTGTAGGAAACCCCATTGTCTTTGTGCAATTTGCGACTCAACAAAGGTAGCAATATGGTTTGGGAGGAGAAAAAGGTATTCGTTGTTGTAGCTCCTTTCTGCCAGGATGGGGAACATCTGCTCATAGTAGCGATTGGGAAATCGCGCAGTGTCCTTTGCTGGGAAGGCTTTTTCTTTATCATCAACCTTTATAATCCTCTTAAGTCTCTTTGTTGAGGGCTTTACCGCAGTTGAAGAGGGTTCTGCCACTAGTGCTCTTTTTGTTCCTCTTCTTGCTGTTGATTTGGGAATAGCTTTCTCTTTTCCTTTCTTGGTGGCCATTCTGAAAAAGGGAAGAGAAAGTAAATTAAATTCAAAGAGATAGAGCAAGGAAGAGAATGGAAAAGGATGGTTATGAATGCACATTTAAAGGTAAATGATGTTAACACATGGTCATGACTACATGTGAAAAGATATTAATGGAAAATAGGTAGTGCATATGACGACAAGTGAATGCAAGGTGTTTATTGGCATGAGGGCAAAGGCATGAGTAACATAGATCAAGCATCACTTGTAACAAACCATCACGTTTGTATTGACAATTATTTTTAACGAATAAAATATAAAAGGGGTTTTGTGAAAAACGGGCATTTAATAGTAGAATAGAATAACGTAGAAAAGTGCATAATGCCATATGGGCTTTTTCACAAACACATAGCATGCATGGTGAAATAATGTATGGAAAGTATTAAATTGAACATGCAAGCAACCCTTTAAAAAGTAATATATAATTGCCAAACAAATTTAGAACAATCCACAAGCATATAATGAGAAATAATGACTCAAATAAATTTCTAACACCAAGTAAAAAGGAAAAAAGAAAGAAAAAGAAAATATGAATAATGAAAGTAAAAAGAAAAGAAAAGAAGATAACATATAAAAGTAAGAAGAAAAATAGAAAAGTAAGGAGAGAAGAAGAAAAAGAAAAATCTTGTTAATGGGGGTGAGAGAGAGAGTGAGAGTGTAAAAAGTGAGAAAGAAGGAAGAAGGAAAAAGGGAGGAGGAAGAAATAAGGAGGGAAAAGAGAAAATAGGATTTGAGGAGAAAAAGATAAGATAAGTGGCAAATCAGGGGAGCTGTGCGGCGCAATCGACGCGGTCGCGTGGAGCACACAGTCGTGCGATTTGCACTTATAATAATTAACGCGGTCACGTCGGTCACGCGGTCGTGTGACCCGTTTTATGCTACTGGCGCGAGGGCAGCCTCGCACTCGCACAACTCTCTGCTCAAAATCATTAATTGCCAAATATTGGGTGACGCGATCGCGCGGGGCATGCGATCGCGCGAGTGGTCATGAGAAGGATATGAAGTGGTCGCGTCGGTCACGCGGCTACGTGGGAAGAATTTCTGCGTTACCACCAATCCAGCACCACTCTTGCACAACTTTCGGCCGTGCACCCTTTTTACGTCGAAATCCAGGGCACGCGGCCGCGTGGGTGACGCGGTCGCGTGGGAGGCCAATGTTCCCACTCGATGCGGACGCGTCGGCGACGTGGTCGCATGGGGGCAGTTTGTGCCATTGGCACGCCTCCAGCCACGCTCTTGCGTGACTCTCTATTCATTTTATTAATTCCTCCCATCTTCTGCGAAGCGGACGCGTCAATGATGCGGTCGCGTCGCGTGAATTTTTTTTTATAAAAGTAAAAGTATGTAAATACAGATGCACGAAATGTACTAATAAAGAGAAGTGTTATTAAATAGAAAAACTAGAAATAAAGAAAAGAACGATCATACCATGGTGACTTGTCTCCCACCCAGCACTTTGCTTTAACATCCGTAAGTTGGACGCTCCATTAGCTCAATCTTTGGCTATGTGAGGATCTTTCAAGAGGAAGATCTCGAGCTCCTTGTTTTTCTGCATCCTCTCTCCATGGTACAGCTTTAAACGATGTCCATTAACTTTGATAAGTTCAGAGCTTGAAGGATGGCTTAGGTGATAAACTTCGTACGGTTCGGCCTTCTCTACTTTGTATGGACCTTCCCATCTTGATCTCAACTTGCCTGGCATGAGCCTCAGTTGAGATTTGTAAAGGAGGACTAAGTTCCCAGGTTGGAACTCTTTTCTCTTAATGTGCTGATCATGTACAGCCTTCATCTTCTCCTTGTATAGTCTTGAGTTCTCATAAGCTTCTAGGCGAAGGCTTTCCAATTCTTGCAGTTGTAATTTCCTTTCAGCTCCAGCTTTCTCAATTCCCATGTTGCACTCCTTTACTGCCCAAAAGGCTTTGTGCTCTACTTCCACAGGGATATGACAAGCTTTTCCATAGACTAAGCTAACAATATATAAAAATAACCATAGAATTTGGAAATGGACCCATGAAGTCAATGCCCCAGACGTCAAAAATTTCACAGAAAAGCATAATTTGTTGAGGCATATCATCCCTCCTGGATATATTACCAAATTTTTGGCATGGGAAACAAGATCTACAAAATTCAGCAGCGTCTCTAAAAAGTGTAGGCCACCAGAATCCACAGTCTAAGACTTTTCTAGCTGTTCTTTGAGGGCCAAAATGTCCTCCACTCTCAGATGAGTGACAGGCCTCTAAGATGGACTGGAATTCTGATTGAGGCACACACCGTCTAATTACCTGGTCAGCGCTACATCTCCATAAATATGGGTCATCCCATATATAATATTTAGACTCGCTTTTCAGCTTGTCTCTTTGATGCTTAGAAAAGTTTGGAGGAAAGGTGCGACTAACTAGATAATTAGCTACAGGTTATCAAATGGGAAATTATCAGCTATAGGAGTGGGGTCATCTGTAATGTGCTCGAGGCGACTCAAATGGTCTGCCACTAAATTCTGGTTACCACTCCTATCCTTAATTTCTAAATCAAATTCTTGTAATAGCAGTATCCAACGTATAAGCCTTGGTTTGGACTCCTTTTTAGCTAATAGATACTTTAGAGCTGCGAGGTCTGAGTTCACTACTACCTTCGTACCAAGTAAATAGGCTCAGAATTTATCCAGAGCAAAAACAATAGCAAGAAGCTCTTTCTCAGTAGTCGTGTAATTGGACTGTGCGGCATCTAGAGTTTTAGACGCATAAGCAATAACAAAAGGATCCTTACCTTCACGCTAAGCCAATGCTGCTCCTACTGCATGGTTGGAAGCGTCGCACATTATTTCGAATGGCTGGTTTCAGTCTGGTCCTTTCACAATTAGAGCTTGAGTCAGGGTGGTCTTCAGCTTATCAAACGCTTGTTTGCAATCTTCACTGAACACGAACTCAATATCCTTCTGCAGTAGTCTGGATAAGGGAAGTGCTACCTTACTGAAGTCCTTAATGAATCTCCTGTAAAAACCTGCATGGCCAAGGAACGAGCGGACTTTCCTCACAGAAGAGGGGTAAGGTAAACTAGAAATAACATCCACTTTTGCTGGATCTACAGAAATGCCAGTATTAGACACAACATGTCCTAGTATATTCCCTTGTTTAACCATAAAGTGACATTTTTCAAAATTTAATACAAGGTTTGTATTGACATATCTATCTAATACTCTAGATAATCCATCTAAGCAAAGGCTAAAGGAATCACCATAAACACTAAAATCATCCATAAAAACTTCCATACAGTCCTCAATAAGATCAGAGAAAAGACTCATCATGCACCTTTGGAAGGTAGCTGGTGCATTGCACAAGCCAAGGGGCATTCTCTTGTAAGCATAAGTCCCAAAAGGACATGTAAAAGTAGTTTTTTCCTAATCCTCAGGAGCTATATGAATCTGGAAATAACCTGTGTAACCATCTAAAAAGCAATAATGTGATTTACCTGACAGGCGATCCAGCATTTGATCAATGAATGGAAGAGGATAGTGACCCTTACGGGTTACTTGGTTGAGGCATCTGTAATCAATGCAGACCCTCCAAGCATTCTGTACTCTGGTTGCTATGAGCTCTCCATGCTCATTCTTCACTGTAGTGACTCCAGACTTCTTTGGCACCACTTGTACTGGGCTTACCCATTCACTGTCTGAGATGGGATAGATGATATCTGCATCCAGTAGTCTGGTCACTTCCTTCTTGACAACCTCTAAGATAGTGGGGTTCAGTCTTCTCTGGGGTTGACGAACGGGCCTTGCTCCCTCTTCTAAAAATATTATGTGCTCACATACTTGAGGGTTGATGCCTACTATATCTGCCAAACTCCACCCAATTTCCTTCTTGTGCCTCCTCAGCACACTAAGTAACTACTCTTCTTGTTGAGAAGTGAGTTCCCTTGCAATGATAACTGGACACTTTTGCTTGTCCTCAAGGTAAGCATATTTGAGGTGTGGAGGAAGGGGTTTCAACTCTAACTTCTGCTCATGGTCAGGCTCTGGATTGTCTGAAGCTGGTGAAAATGGCGAAGTGCCATCATTGTCGTTCAAGAGTGTCCCTACACTCGGACCTTGTCCTGTGTGCTTCTCTTCTAACTCCTCCTGGTGAACTTTAGCTACGGTTTCGTCAATGATGTCACACTGGAAGATAGAATGATCTTCTGGAGGGTGCTTCATAACTCCATTAAGATTGAAACTTACTAATCGGCCATCTATTTCAAAAGAGTATGTTCCTGAAAAAGCATCCAATTTGAACTTTGATGTCTTCAGGAAAAGTCTTCCAAGTAGGATTGATGACGGCTTCTCTGAGTCATTTTGGGGCATCTCCAGAATATAAAAATCAGTGGGGAATGTGAGCCCCTTAATGCCCACTAATACATCTTCAGCAACTCCAACCACTTTATTAATGCTTTTATCTGCTAACACAAAATGAGCTGCTGACCTTTTTAAGGGAGGGAGCCTCAAAATATCATATATAGACAAAGGCATTATACTCACACATGCTTCTAAATCACACATGCAGTCAGAAATTATCACACAACCAATAGTACAATTAACCATACAAGGACCTGGGTCACTACACTTTTCAGGTAAACCTCCCATTAAAGCAGATATGGAACTACCTAAAGGAATAGTTTCTAATTCATTAATTTTGTCTTTATGTATACATAAATCTTTTAGAAACTTTGCATATTTAGGTACCTGTTGAATAACATCAAAAAGAGGAACCGTTACCTCAACCTTTTTGAATATCTCTACCATTTTGGGATCAGGTTCCAGCTGCTTCCTGGGCTTCCTTGCAAGTTGTGGAAATGGAATGGGAATGGTGTCTTCTGCAGTATCTGCGCCCTGTGGTGCTTTCTCCTGTGGTTGAACTTCTTTTTTTTCAGCTATGTCCTGTATGTCCTCTTCCTCTTCAACATCTTCTATTTCCACTACCTCTTCAGCTGAGGCGTGTTTTGGTGGGCTTAGCTCCTCCTGATTCCTCTCCTGCAGTGTGGTTCCGGACCTGAGGGTGATGACATTAATGCCACCCTTTGGATTGGGTAATGGTTGAGAGGGGATTCCACTGGAGCTCATAGGTTGGTTATTGGAGTTATTCATTGATCCAATTTGTGAGACAAGAGCTTGCAAAGTAGCGTTCAGACCATTTAGAGTGGCATTAATGTTATTTTCCATGGTCTGCTGTCTCCGATCAATGGATTGTAGTAAATCATCATTAGAAGATGAGGAAGGATAAGTAATTTGAGAGGTCTGCTGTTGGGTATTCTGTGGTCCTTGGGATTGTCTCAGGTGAGGTGCTCTGTAAGGCTGGTTCTGGTTCTGCTGCCTGTTGTTGTTATTATTCCACCTCTGATTTCCCTGATTGTCTCTGCCTCCTCTATTGTTGTTGTTGTCCCTCCAATTCTGGTTAGAATTGTCCTGCCATCCATGGTTGTAATTGCCACCTTGATTGTACCCTTGGTTGGGGCGGTCATAGAAGTTATGAGTGGCTGCCACGGTGTTGTCTTCCTGCTGGAGCTGCGGACATTCATCAGTATAGTGGCTATAATCAGCACAGATTCCGTAAACTCTCTGTGGGACTAACTGTTGGTTTTGCTGTGGTAGAGAAGGTTGAGCTTGCTACACTTGTTGTTGATTCAATTGCATCTGCTTCAGCAAGTTGGTCATTTCATAGATACTCTGAGTTAGAGCAGCAGTCTCTCTGCTAGAGGATACTTCTGCAACAGCTTTTGAACGGCCTTGTTTCTGCCTGTGATTCCGAGTGGATTCAGCTAAGTCGCTGATCAATTGCCATGCCTCATCAGTAGTCTTGTACTTTTTCATAGACTCATTTCTAGCACTTTCCAATGTGGTCTTATCTTGGGGCCTCATGCCCTGTGTGACGTAACCGAACAACACTATCTTGTCAATCATATGATGGGGGCATGCTTCTAGAAGATTATTGAAGCACTCCCAGTATTCATAGAGAGTCTCAGATTCATCTTGAACAATCATGGAAATGTCTTTCCTCAGTTTATCAGTAACTTCAGCTAGAAAGAATTTTTCCAAGAATTCTCTTCTCAGTGTATCCCAGTTTGATACAGTTGCTGCTGGTTGAGTGTAGTACCACTCTCTTGTCTTCCCTTCAAGAGAAAACGGGAAAGCTTTTAGCAAAATTGAAGTTTCATCTGCACCATCACACCTGACAGTAGAACAGGCTGCTTGAAAATCTCTCAGGTGCTTGATAGGCTCCTGAGCAGGCAAGTCATGAAACTTGGGCATCAAATTGAGCTGTGCGGTCTTTATTTCAAAGTCTGTAGCCACCACTGGGTGATGCGCATGAAATGGTTGCATTGTAAAATCAGGGGCTCCAGCCTCCTGGATAGTAACTCTCCTAGCTGCTGCCATGTTACCTGCACGTAAATCAACCAAATCAATAGAACGGGGGCTGGTTTCTTTCTCAAGTGACGTTTCAGATCCACCCTCAGAGAAGACTAACCGACGCCGAGCTTGCCTTATTCGTGAAATAGTTCTTTCAATCTCAGGATCGAATACTGGCAAGTTTGGATCAGGAAGTGAACGCGTCATCTAACGAAAGAAACAAGCAGCTCATAGTAGCAAAATAAAATAAAATGCAAATAAATAAAATCCAATCAATAACTTTAGCACTCTATTGCAACTCCCTGGCAACGGCGCCAAAAATTGACGTGGCGGAAATTGGCGAGTCAAGAATTGTTATAAAATATGCATTGCAAGTATAGCTCTTAACCAACCAGAATTCCGCTTATCAATTTAGAAGGGTTGTCACAAAAATTAAAATTAAAATACTGGGAGTATGAATCCCAGGTCGTCTCCCAACGAGTTGCAGAAAGGTGTGCTATTTTATTAATCAGATATTTTCAAAAAGAGTTTGAGTTGAATAAACAAGAAATTAAATAGGGGAAATTAAGTAATTTAAATAAAAGCCTTGACTGGGAGTAGATTAATTGGAAGCCCTATTCTTGTTGCAGTACTCTCAAGATTAATTGATAATTGAAGGTTGTTCTGTTTAGTTATCCCTTACTAAGTAAAGGAAAGTCAAACAAGTTGGAATGCTGTTTTTATTCATAAGTCCCTATCCGCTTACTTGGAAGGACTGGTGTTAGTGACTAGATGGCAATCCAACAATAAACCCAATTACAATTTCTCTTTTGAGCATTCCAACTCAAGGGTTCCTTTCAATCAACTTCCCATCAAGTTAGGGAACTACTCGCTCATTGTGAATGTAGAACTCATAACATAGGAAAGGGAATTAAAGAAAGACATGATAAATAAAACTCAAAGGAATCAATTAAAAATAAAAGTAACTCTTGTATTAATAAATTCTAAAATAATCCAATAGTAAAATTGAGTAAATTAAAGGACATGGAAGAGTAAAGCCAAGTAAAGAAAACGAACTAGAATGACGAAGTCTTGATGAGGTAATAGCTCTTCTCAATATCCCAATGCAAAGAGCAATAGAAATAAAAATCCTAAGAACTATGAATGTGTAGAGAGAAAACCTAGAGGAGGAGTAAAACTAGATCTAAAAACTAAAAACTGTGTAGAATGAATGTTGTTTTGGTTTCCGCATGTTCTCTGGCTCTAGTATGCTTTTCTGAACCGAAAACTGGGTCAAAACAGGGCCCAAAATTGCCCCCAGCGAATTCTGCAGATTATGCAGATCGCGCACGTCACGCGATCGCGTCATTCATGCAGACGCGTGATAAACCACTATTTTATGGTTTATATTGTGTTTAACTGTGTGGTTTTGTCATGATCCTTGCCCACTTATTCATCAATTTAGCATGCATTTAGATTTCCTTCCTAAATTCAGTACATGTTTGAAAATTGCTTCCTAGAGACTTTAATTATTTACTTTTAATTCTCCTTTATTCCATTCGATGCCGTGATCTGTGTGCCAAGTGTTTCAGGCAATGAGATGGAGATTAGAGAGGAAGCTAGCAAAAATGGAAGGAACACAAGAATTTAAGGAGATAACCAGCGAGAAGTGACGCGGTCCATGGCTTACGCGACCGCGTGAAGGAGCGCAAATCGCAGCGACGCGGCCGCATGGCTTGCGCGGCCGCGCGGATTGGAAAGCGCAAGCGACGCGGTAGCGTGGACGACGCGAACGCGTGGAGAGGAAAAAGCGCAAGCGACGCGCCCGCATGGACGACGCGATCGCGTGACATGCGCGATCTGCAAAACCTGCAGAATTCGATGGGGGCGATTTTGGACCTTATTTCGGCCCGGAACAGCAGACTAGAGTCAGAGAATATGCAGAAACAACACAGACATTCATTCAGTAGTTTTAGATCTAGTTTTTTCACTCTCTTAGGTTTTTCTCTCTAGTTTTTAGGATTTTAATTTTTTAATTGGTCTTAGCATTGGAACATTGAGAAGAGTTATTTCCTCATCAAGACTTCATCATTTTAGTTTGTTCTCTTAACCTGGTTTTAATCTTCCATGTTCTTTGTTATGTTCAATTTTGTCATTCAGATACTTTTATGAT
Source organism: Arachis ipaensis (assembly GCF_000816755.2). Lineage (NCBI taxonomy): Eukaryota > Viridiplantae > Streptophyta > Magnoliopsida > Fabales > Fabaceae > Arachis > Arachis ipaensis. The sequence goes on along the minus strand of NC_029792.2, from coordinate 66,728,417 downwards.
TAATTAATGCAAGGATTATTTCTTCTTAATTCAATTTCTATTCCAATAATCATGTCTTCTTTTAATTCCCTTTCATATGCTATGGATTCTTTATTTACAATGCGTGAGTAGTTTCCTTACTTGATGGGAAGTTGATTAAAAGGAACTCTTGAGTTGGAAGGATTGAAAGAAAATTTGTAATTGGGTTAAATGTTGGATTGCTATCCTGTCACCGACGCCAATCCCTTTGAACTAAGTGGATTGCAACCTGTGAACAGATCTGGCATTCCCACTTGTTTGACTTTCCCTTACCTAGTAAGGGATAACCAAACAGAACAACCATTAATTACAAATTAATCTTACAATCACACCATCAATGATAGAGATTCTAACCAATCGATTCCCAGTCAAGGCTTTTATTTATATTATTTAAAATTCCTCAATTTAATTTCCAATTTACCTAGCTCAACTTCTTGGAACATCTGATTAATAAAACAGCACACTTTTCTGCAACTCGTTGGGAGACGACCTGGGACTTAAAACTCCCAGTAATTTTAATTTAAACTTTCTGTGACACATTTCTAAATTGATAGGAAGATTTTCGGTGAGTTAAGAACTATACTTGCAACGTAACCATTTTAATAAATTTTTAATTCACCAGCTTCTGCTTCCCATCAATTTTTGGCGCCGTTGACGGGGAGTTGCAATAGAGTGCTAATTTTATTAATTAGAATTTATTTATTTGCATTTTATTTATTTTGCTACTATGAGCTGCATGTTTCTTCTGTCAAATGATGCGTTCACTTCCTGATCCGCGCTTGCTAATATTCGATCCTGAAATTGAAAGAACAATTTCACGAATAAGGCGAGAACAGCGTAGATTAGCCCGCTCTGAAGGCGGATCTGAAAGTGAATTTGAGGAAGAAACCAGCCCCTGTCCTACTGATTCGGTTGTTTTACGTGCAAAAAACATGGCAGCTAGAAGATTTACCATTCAGGAGGAAGGAGCTCCTGATTTTACAATGCAACCGTTTCAAGCGCATCATCCAGCGGTAGCTACAGATTTTGAAATAAAGACCGCACTGCTAAATTTGATGCCCAAGTTTCATGGCCTACCTGCTCAAGAGCCTATCAAGCACTTGAGAGATTTCCAGGCAGCCTGTTCTACTGTCAGGTGTGATGGCACTGATGAAACTTCAATTCTGCTGAAAGCTTTTCCGTTCTCTCTTGCGGGAAAAGCAAGAGAGTGGTACTACACTCAACCTCTAGCAAATGTATCCAACTGGGATACACTCAGAAAGGAGTTTCTGGAGAAATTCTTTCCATCTGAAGTTACTGATAAACTGAGGAAGGATATCTCTACAATTGTTCAGGACGACAATGAGACACTCTTTGAATACTGGGAGCGCTTCAATAATCTTCTGGAAGTATGCCCCCACCACATGATCGACAAGATCGTGCTACTCAGCTATGTCACACAAGGAATGAGGCCCCAAGATAAGACTACATTGGAAAGTGCCAGCAATGGGTCTATGAAGAAGTACAAGACTACTGATGAAGCTTGGCAATTGATCAGTGATTTAGTTGAATATACTCGGAACCACAGACAAAAGCAAGGCCGTTCAAGGGCCGTTGCAGAAGTATCTTCTGGCATAGAGACTGCTGCTCTAAATCAAAGCATCTGTGAAATGACCAACCTACTGAAGCTAATGCAGTTAAATCAACAAGCTCAGCAAACTTAACCGCAACAAAACCAACAACTAGTCCCACAAAGAATTTGCGGAATTTGTGCTGATTACAGTCATTACATTGATGAATGCCCGCAGCTCCAACAAGAAGACAACATGGTGGCATCCACTCACAACTTCTATGACCGCCCCAACCAAGGGTACAATCAAAGTGGAAATAATAACCATGGATGGCAGGACAATTCAAACAAGAATTGGAGGGACAACAATAATAGGGGAGGCAGAGATAATAAGGAAAATCAGAGGTGGAATACTAACAACAACAGGCAGCAAAATCAACCTTACCGAGCACCTCACCTGAGGCAAAACCAAGGACCACCAAACAATTAGCAGCAAACCTCTCAGTTTACTCATTCTTTTGTATCTTCTAATGAAGATTTATTACAAGCTTTTGAGAAAAGACAACTGGCCATGGAAAATACCATCGTGAACAATATTAACGCCAGTCTGAATGGTTTCACCTCTACTCTACAAGCTTTATTGACACAACTTGGTTCAGCACAAAATTCCAGTAACCAACCTTCAAGCACCACTGGAATCCCCTCTCAACCATTACCCAATCCGAAGGGAGGCATTAATGCCATCACCCTGAGGTCCGGAACCACACTGCAGGAGAGGAATCAGGAGGAACCAAGCTCACCAAAATACGCCTCAGCTGAAGAGGTGGTGGAAATCGAAGATGTTGAAGAGAAAGAGGATATACAGGACATGGTTGAAGAAGAGATAGCTCAACCACAGGAAGAAGCACCAAAAGGCACAGGCACCATAGAAAACACTACTCCCATTCCATTTCCACAACTTGCAAGGAAGCCCAGGAAGCAGCTGGAACCTGATCCTAAAATGGTAGAAATATTCAAAAAGGTTGAGGTAACTGTTCCCCTTTTTGATGTTATTCAGCAGGTACCTAAATATGCAAAGTTTCTAAAAGACTTATGTATCCATAAAGACAAAATTAATGAATTAGAAACTATTCCTTTAGGTAGTTCTATATCTGCTTTAATGGGAGGATTACCTGAAAAATGTAGTGATCCAGGTCCTTGCATAGTTAGTTGTACTATTGGTGGTGTAGTAATTTATGATTGCATGTGTGATTTAGGAGCATGTGTCAGTATAATGCCTTTGTCTATATATGATGTTTTAAGGCTCCCTCCCTTAAAAAGGTCGGTAGCTCGTTTTGTGTTAGCAGATAAAAGCATTATTATAGTGGCTGGAGTTGCTGAAGATGTTTTGGTGAACATTAAAGGGCTCACATTTCCCACTGATTTTTTACATCTTGGAGATGCCCCATAATGATTCAGATAAGCCATCATCAATCCTACTTGGAAGACCATTCCTGAAGACATCAAAATTCAAATTGGATGCTTTTTCAGGAACATACTCCTTTGAAATAGATGGCCGCATAGTGATCTTCAATCTGAATAGAGTCATTGACAACCCCCCAGAAGATCGTTCTATCTTCCAGTGTGATGTCATAGACGAGAGTGTGGCTGAAGTTCAAAAAGAAGAGTTTGAAGAGAGGCACACTGGACAAGATCCAAGTGTGGGGACCCTCTTAACTGACAATGAGGACACTTCGCCATTTTCGCAAGCCCCAGATAATCCAGAGCCTACCCATGATCAAAAGTTAGAATTGAAACCTCTCCCTCCACATCTCAAATATGCTTACCTTGAGGATGAGTAGAAGCTTCCGGTTATTATTACAAGAGAACTGACTTCTCAACAAGAAGAGCAGTTACTTGATGTGCTGAGGAAGCATAAGAAAGCAATTGGGTGGAGTTTGGCAGACATAGTGGGAATCGACCCTCAAGTATGCGAGCACAGAATATTTTTAGAAGAGGGAGCAAGACCTGTCCGTCAACAACAAAGAAGATTGAATCCCACCATCTTGAAAGTTGTCAAAAAGGAAGTGACCAGATTATTGGAAGCCGGTATCATATATCCCATTTCAGACAGTGAATGGGTGATGACAAGTCATCTTAGCCTAGTTTCACTAGCCTTTTTCTTTTGTTTTAAATAGAATTATGCACTTTCTTGAGCCAAAAGCAAGCCAATTGGGTAGATTTTCATGTTTCCTTTGATTTAATTAACCATGTATGAATTCATGCTATTTCATGAGGTTTTATGCTATAATTGTCACATATTATGAAAGAATAAATATCTCATGATTTTGAGCATAGCTTTGATGTGTTTGGTTGATTAATGATAGGTGAAGAAAGTATGATCAAACAAATTTTATGGGATATTACCCACCATCACCAATCTCTAATGGTGGCTGGAAATATCACCAAGAAAATACGAATTCTAAGCACTCCAATCCATGGAGATTTGCTTCAGAGACACAAGATGAGCAGGAGAATCATATGGGATACCAACCACCACTACAAAATAATTTAAATTATTATCCTCATGGTAGATGGGAGTATCACCAAAGAATGAAAGAGCATCCACCCTCACGTCCCAGTCTCTCATTTAAAAGTTCTTCATCACTTAATTATGCCTCAACACAAAGTTTCCTCCAAAGTCCATACCAGTCATCCCATCAATCACACAACTCATTCCACACCCCTCAACACAACTTCACCACAACACATTCACGTCACCAAAATTACTCTCAACCTTCATCTCTTGAATTAACATATGAGGAATATCTTGAAGCCATTGAAATACAGAGAAAACTAGTGGAAAGATACAGAAAATCCCCATCTTGGAAAGAATTCGTATTTAAGAAGATGAATGGGCCCTTAGAGCAAACAAAGAGGAACTTAGAACCATCAAACAGTAAGGATGAAGACAAATCTGTGGGTGAGGAAGTGGAAAAGAAAGATGAGGAAGCCTCTGTGTCAAGAGAAATTTCAATGAAAAATGAGGTAGAGGAAACATTTGAACTTGACCTTGCATATTCACAGAAGCCACTTGAGATGACAAGAGAACATGAAAAACAAAATGGCTCAACAATTGGATCCATGATTGAAAGATATGAAGAGGAGATGAAGAAATTTTGGGAAGATCAACGAACCTCCTCCATGAAAGAGCTATTAAAACAAATTTTGGGTGTAAAAGAGGAAGTGGAAGAGCAAGAAAGTGAGAAAGACAACCAAAGAATTCCAAACTCAAGTGAAGCAGAGAAGTACACAGAGGAAGAGCTCACAGAACCACCATTGCAAGAGGCTCTTGATGAAAAAAAGACTCTAACAATCACACAACCACCAAGACTTGGATTCAAGAAAGTGAAGGCAATTAACAAAAGCACCGAGAAGAGGATTGTGACCAAGCTACAAAGGACAACATTCAAGAGAAGGTCAACTGCAAATAACTAAAATTGCTCAATCCTTCAATCCCTGTGGGATCGACCTCACTCCCGTGAGTTATTATTACTTGATGCGACCCGGTGCACTTGCCGGTTAGATTTGAGTGTTTTGGAGAAATTTGTTTCTCTACGAAAATATCCCATCAATGGGTAAGCCCAGTACAAGTGGTGCCCAAGAAGTCCGGAGTCACTACAGTGTAGAATGAGCATGGAGAGCTCATAGCAACTAGAGTTCAGAATGCTTGGAGAGTCTGCATTGACTACAGGCGTCTGAACCAAGCTACCCATAAGGATCACTACCCACTTCCATTCATTGATCAAATGCTGGATCGCCTGTCAGGTAAATCACATTATTGGTTTTTAGATGGTTACACAGGTTATTTCCAGAATCATATAGCTCCTGAGGATCAGGAAAAGACTACTTTTACATGTCCTTTTGGGACTTATATTAGTAAGATGACACTTCCCTTATCCAGATTACTGCAGAAGGACATTGAGTTCGAGTTCAGTGAAGATTGCAAACAAGCATTTGATAAGCTGAAGACTGCTCTAACTCAATCCCCAATTGTGAGAGGACCAGACTGGAGCCAGCCATTTGAAATCATATGCGATGCTTCCAACCATGCAGTAGGAAATTAGAATTCCAGTCCATTTTAGAGGCCTGTCACTCATCTGAGAGTGGAGGACACTTTGGCCCTCAAAGAACAGCTAGAAAGATCTTAGACTGTGGATTCTGGTGGCCTACTCTTTTTAGAGATGCTGTTGAGTTTTGTAAATCTTGTCACCCATGCCAGAAATTTGGTAACATATCCAAGAGGGATGAGATGCCTCAACAATATATGCTTTTCTGTGAAATTTTTGATGTATGGGGCATTGACTTCATGGGTCCATTTCCAAATTCTAATGGATATTTTTATATATTGTTAGCTGTGGATTATGTTTTCAAATGGGTGGAAGCAATTCCTACCCGCACTGATGATGCTAACACTGTTGTTTCCTTTGTGAGAAACCATATTATATGCCGCTTTGGATCACCACGAGAGATCGTGAGCGATCAAGGCACCCATTTTTGTAACAGGAGACTAACAGGATTGATGAAGAAGCATGGGATAATCCATAGAGTTGCAACAGCTTACCATCCCCAAACCAATGGGCAAGCCGAGGTGTCAAACAGAGAAATTAAGCGTATCTTGCAGAAGATAGTAAAGCCTCATAGAAAAGACTGGAGCACCAGACTACAAGATGCACTGTGGGCATATAGAACAGCATACAAGACACCCATTGGGATGAGTCCCTTCCGCTTGGTTTATGGAAAAGCTTACCATCTCCTAGTTGAAATAGAACACAGAGCCTTCTGGGCAGTTAAGGAGTGCAACATGGGAATTGAGAATGCTGGAGCTGAAAAAAAGTTGCAACTGCAGGAACTGGAGAACCTTCGCTTGGAAGCTTATGAGAACTCCAGAATATACAAGGAAAAGATGAAAACTGTGCACGATTAAAACATCAAGAAGAAAGAGTTCCAACCTAGAGATTTTGTTCTCCTTTACAAATCTCGACTGAGGCTCATGCCCGGTAAGTTGAGATCAAAATGGGAAGGTCCATACAGAATAGAGAAGGCTGAACCGTACGGAGTTTATCACCTAAGCCATCCTTCAAGCTCTGAACTTATTAAGGTTAATGGACAACGTCTGAAGCTGTACCATGGTGAAAAGGTGCAGAAAAATAAGGAGCATGAGATCTTCCGCTTGGAAGATCCCCACATCGCAGCAGATTGAGCTATTGGAGCGTCCAACTTACGGACGTAAAACCAAAGTGCTTGGTGGGAGACAACCCACCGCGGTATGATCGTTCTTTTCTTCACTTTTAGTTTTTCCTCTTTAAATAACTCTTCTCTTTATTCGTGTTTTCGTGCTCTTTCATATACGTGTCTTTATCTTTCTTTGAAAAAAAAAAACAAATATTTCGCCGTGCGACGCGATCGCACCAGCGACGCGTCCGCGTGGCAGGAGGAGTACAGAAAAATAAAAATGAACAGAAAGTTACGCAGGAGGAGTGCTGGAGTCGTGCCAATGGCACAAATTGACCCACGCGACCGCGTCGCATGGAAATCATGGCCTCCCACGCGATCGCGTGCCCCACGCGGCCGCGTGCCCTTCATTTTCGACGTAAAAGGGTGCACAATGCTATATTGTGCGAGAGTGGCGCTGGATTGGTGCTGGAAGCACAATCCTTGTCATGCGATGCGGCCGCGTGATTATTCTCTGACGCACACTCACGCGATCGCATGACCCACGCGATCGCGTCATCCAATTTTGGCAATTAAAATGAATCGAACAGAGAGTTGTGCTGGAGCGAGGCTGCACTCGCGCCAGCAGCGCAACATAGGTCACGCAACCGTGGGACAGACGCGATTGCGTCCCCTTCCCTGACGCGTCCCCACGCGAACGCGTTCCCCAGGCGGCCGCGTCGCATGCGCCCACAGCTAAACCCCAATTGCCAAATTATCTTATCTTTCTTTCCTCCAAATCCTAATTTTTTTCTTTTCCCTCCTTCTTTCTTCTTTCCCCCTTCTCCCTTCTATCTCATCTTTCACTCTCTATCTCTCTCACCACCATTAACAAGGTTTTACCTTCTTCTTCCTTCTTCTCTTTTCTGTCATTCTTATTATATTATGTATATATTATTATATTCTTTTTCTTTTCTTTTTCTTTTCAAACTTTTATTTTCTTTATTCTTCTTTTCCCTTTGTACATGGTGTTAGAAATTTTTTGAGTCATTATCCCTCACTATATGCTTGTGACTTTTTACAATTTATTTGACAATTATTATTATTATTTTTTTAGGGGTTGCTTGTATGTTCAATTTCATACTTTTTACATCTTGTTTAACATGCATGCTATGTGTTTGTAAAAAAGCCCATGTGGCATTATGCACTTCTCTATGTTCCTATACTATTCAATGCTTGCTTTTCACAACTTTCCCTTATTATTTTATTAATTAAATTTAATTGTCAATTCAAACATGATGGTTTGTTACGAAGTAATGCTTGGTCTATGCCACTCATGCCCTTTTCCGGCATGCCAATAATAAAGGTTGACGACAAGGAGAAAGCCTTTCCAGCAAAGGACACTGCGCGATTTTCCAATCGCTACTGTGAGCAGATGTTCCCTATCCTAGCCGAAAGGAACTATAACAATGAATACCTTCTTATCCTCCCGTCCAATATTGCCGCCTTTGTTGAGCCACAAATTGAGCGAAGACAATGGGGTTTCCTACGGAGATAGCCAAGGTAGGTCAATCTCTCTTGGGTAGTTGAGTTCTACTCCAACTTCTACATACTGACCCTGCAGTCTGTTTATGTCCGGCAGAAGAAAGTCTCCATCACAGAAGAGGCCATTCAGCAAGTTCTGAGTCTTCCCCCTATTCCAGTAGGAATGGACGCTTTTCAAGAAGCCACCCTTCAGCGCCAGAGATACCAATTTGACTGGGACTCCGTTCTCAGAGTCATTGCATTACCTGGTAGCCGTTGGATCTACGGATACCACCGTACTCGCCCTAAGGAAATCTTGGCTTCCGCACTTACCTTGGAGGCTCGCGTATGGGCATAGATCATGTCCTATTACGTCTTTTCGAGCACTCATGAGTCCTCTTTCACTGCAGACATGGCTGTTCTACTATGGTGCATCCTTACAGACCAACCTCTGAATCTCTCAAGACATATTCGGAATGCTATGGAACACGTACAAATTGCGAGCAACTTACCTTTCACCGTCTTGGTCTCAGATCTTGTCTCAGCAGCCGGAGTCTCCTACAGAGTTGGGGACACCAAAGCCATGCTTCCACGGGATGATCAATATGCCCTTAACGGGAAATACCTCAGACTTTCAGCAGCCACTACAAACCAGCCTACTGAGCCAGTTGAAGATAATCCTTCTTCAACACCACAAGCATCTACAACTGAGAAATTGTTCCAGCAGATAATCGAACGGTTGGATCGGCAAGAACAGAAAGCAAAGCTGAGAGAGCGCCGTAACGAGCGCCGATTCAAACACCTCAAGGAGCTACTCAAGGGACGCTTCAGAGACTCAGACACCCTGGACGCCACTTCCTTTACTAGCACTGGGAGCCATGACGGTCCCGACTGTGGAGATACTGCCACCAGCCCACCCCTGTTCCTGACAGATGGCACCGAGGACGGTGCAAAGCCTTAAGTGTGGGGAGGTCGGTCAGTACCTGACTTCCGGAGGTAAATTCTCTTCTCTGGCACCAATAATTAGGATATTTTAGATAGATTTTTCTTTCTTTTATAGAATAGAATAAATTGCATAGGTTAGAATAGTTGCATGCATGTTCTACTTGATTGAAAAGACAATAAGTTTCTTTTAAAAATCTATCTTTGGAATAAAATTTCACTAATTTTTCAAAATTTTTTATGATAAATCTGCTTGAGTTGTATTTGGAACATGATGTTTAAGCCAAAGAACACACAACCTGTGAAAGATTTGAGCCTTTATGTATGGTTACATCATTTAACCATAATTATTTTATTCTTGTGCGTTTACTTCTCTATGATTGTAATCTATATTTTGTTTTATCTTATATGTCCAGTATTTATTATATTTACATGCTTGCACATGATTGAGGCCATTATTTGTTTAAACTCACTTATCCAAATCAAGCCTACCCTTCTCAATTACCTTTGTTAATCACTTTGAGCCTCTAAAATCCCATTTGTTCTATATTTTACCATATTACTAACCTTAAGCTGAAAAATAATTATATATCCCAAATTGAATCTTTGGTTAGCTTAAGATAGAATTGTGTGTGCTAGTTAAGTATGGGAAATTGTGGGAACAAAAGTTGTTGAGGGAATGTGTCACAAAAATTTAAAGGGAATTTGGATACCTACTCATGTGAAGATATGAGAATGAAAAATCTATGTGCATTGATAAGCTTTATAAAAAAAATTATCAATAAATAAGGGGACAAAATTACCCCAATGTTAAATTCAGAATTCAAAGATCAATGCACATATGATAGAATTAAAATACAAAGTTGAAACATGAGTATGGGTTGAAAAAGGGAATTATGGGTAGCTAAGCATGAATATTAAAAGTATATAGAATATATGTATATTAGGTGAGAGCTTAGGTTAATTAAAGATTCAATTTATAAAGCTCACTTAGCCATATGTATATCCTTACCTGCACCTTGGCCCCATTACAACCCTGAAAAGATCTCATGATGTTTGCATTGGTATATTAACTGTTGTTAATTGGTTAAGAGAAAAACAAAAGTTAGAAAACATGACTAGAAAAGAATAGAGTGATTACCCTATACACTAGAGATTAGAGCGTACATACATTATCAGTGAGGGTTCAATGCTTGAATTTTCATGTTTCCTGCCTTCATAAGCTATCTTCTTGCATTTTTATCAGTTTTATTGTATGATGATAGAATTAGACCGCGAGAAGGAGCACAAATCGCAGTGACGCGGCCGCATGGCCTGCACAGCCGCGCGGATTGGAAAGCACAAGCGACGCGGTAGCGTGGACGACGCGAACGCGTGGAGAGGAAAAAGCGCAAGCGACGCGCCCGCATGGACGACGCGATCGCGTGACATGCGCGATCTGCATAATCTGCAGAATTCGATGGGGGCGATTTTGGACCTTATTTTGGCCCAGTTTTCGGCCCGGAACAGCAGACTAGAGTCAGAGAATATGCAGAAACAACACAGACATTCATTCAGTAGTTTTAGATCTAGTTTTTTCACTCTCTTAGGTTTTTCTCTCTAGTTTTTAGGATTTTAATTTTTCAATTGGTCTTAGATTGGAATATTGAGAAGAGTTATTTCCTCATCAAGACTTCATCATTCTAGTTTGTTCTCTTAACCTGGTTTTAATCTTCCATGTTCTTTGTTATGTTCAATTTTGTCATTCAGATACTTTTATGATTAATTAATGCAAGGATTATTTCTTTTTAATTCAATTTCTATTCCAATAATCATGTCTTCTTTTAATTCCCTTTCATATGCTATGGATTCTTTATTTACAATGTGTGAGTAGTTTCCTTACTTGATGGGGAGTTGATTAAAAGGAACTCTTGAGTTGGAAGGATTGAAAGAAAATTTGTAATTGGGTTAAATGTTGGATTGCTATCCTGTCACCGACGCCAATCCCTTTGAACTAAGTGGGTTGCAACTTGTGAACAGATCTGGCATTCTCACTTGTTTGACTTTCCCTTACCTAGTAAGGGATAACCAAACAGAACAACCATTAATTACAAATTAATTTTACAATCACACCATCAATGATAGAGATTCTAATCAATCGATTCCCAGTCAAGGCTTTTATTTATATTATTTAAAATTCCTCAATTTAATTTCCAATTTACCTAGCTCAACTTCTTGGAACATCTGATTAATAAAACAGCACACTTTTCTGCAACTCGTTGGGAGACGACCTGGGACTTAAAACTCCCAGTAATTTTAATTTAAACTTTCTGTGACATATTTCTAAATTGATAGGCAGATTTTCGGTGAGTTAAGAACTATACTTGCAACGTAACCATTTTAATAAATTTTTAATTCACCAGCTTCTGCTTCCCATCAACGCGTCATTCGGCGTTTTGCTTTGCCATGCGGGCGCGTCGTCCACGCCTCCGTGTTACTTGTGCTATTCCAATCCGCGCGGTCGCGTGAACCATGCGGCCGCGTCACTGCGATTTTCTCTCTTCCGCGCGGTCCCGTGAGCCATGCGGCTGCGTCATTTCTCGCTGGTCATCTCCTTAATTTCTTGTGTTCCTTCTATTTTTGCAAGCTTCCTTTCCAATCTCCAACTCATTCATGCCCTATAAAGTCTGAAACACTTAACACACAGATCACGGCATCGAATGGAATAAAAGAGAATTAAAATACATAATTAAAAGTCTCTAGGAAGCAAGTTTTTAATCATGTAATAATTTTAGGAAGGAAATATAAATGCATGCTAATCATATGAATAAGTGGGTAAAGATCATGATAAAACCACACAATTAAACACATTATAAACCATAAAATAGTGGTTTATCATAAGCCACACATATCTTGAACATGCTAGGTGATTGATCTAAGCTAAACATATTCTCGAGTTGCTTCATGAATTGCCAATATTTCTGCATGATGTGAGGAGGTTGCAGCTATGGTTTGCTTTGTTGAGCGCCAGGATATAGCTATTCCTCCACTTGTGAATAATAACCTATTTGTGACATGCCTTTATGCAAATCAGAAAGAAAATCTACACCTGCATATCCAACTAATAGAAATGTTGATTCATTTTAGTAAAATAAGCTCTTATCAATAGATTTTTGAAGATATGTTAATATATGTTTGACACCATTTCAATGTCTTCTAGTTGCACAGGAGCTAAATCTCGATAACAAGTTTACGAAAAATGCTATATCTTGTCTTGTATTGTTAGCGAGATACATTAGTGTACAAATAGCACTAAGATAAGGTACTTCAGGACCAAGAAGCTCTTTATTACTTTCACAAAGTCAAAATGGATCTTTATCCACATCTGGTGATCTCACCACCATTAGAGTACTTAATGGGTGTGCCTTCACTACAAAATTCTTATTTGTTTGTGAAAGTTTTTTTGTGGAAGTTATTATAAACCTCCATAATATATTTTATTGGTGACAATTTGTAAAACCTTCTTAAATTATTAACAAAAACTCCCAAACTAATCAATACAAAAAACATACCAAACAAATAACAAAAATAAAAAAAAATTAGAAAAGGGCTTCGAGTGAGAGGGAGAGGGAGAGGGAGAGGTAGAGGGACCTTTATGAAACCACAAAATCTCAATGTCATTGCCACCCTATTCATTTCCTTGTCGTCATCGTCTCCTCCATCAACGCATCACTGATGGAGTTATGAAAAGAGTACGAGGTGATCGTGGAGCCTCTGAATTCGTTGACCTCTCGACATAGTATTTTAGTGACGGTTTTATTCAGATTGTCAAGGTAACGCTTTAGATCTTCTGCTTCTGTATTGTCTTCCATAACGGGTTGTGCTGCTGGTTCTGCTTTTTCTCTAGTAGCTTAAAGCACTCAGAGTGCGGTTTCGACGCGGATTCAGTAGTGCTGGCTGAGGAGATCAAGAAGCAAGCTAGCGAAAGTCTCTGTAATCTTCAATTGAAGCTACGTTTAAAGCTATCAGATCTTCTGGAACTAATATTCATGTCGTGGCGAGTCATTGCAATAAGGATGTGCTCCTAATTTTTACTTGTTCTTTGCTTTCTTCAATTCTTCAAAGTTTTTCATTTGGTAAAGCCTCTTTGATTTTTTCCTTTTCATTTGATGACTGATGGTAGAAGCAATTTTCATAGTACACTTGTCCTAGATGCAATTCACGACACTGTTTCTTCTGGGGGTGCGTTCTCCTCCGGCTACAATTTCGGCGGTGTTCTCCTCCTTCATCGAGTTATAAAGCTGTGAGTTTCTCCTCATTTTTGTCGATAACAAGGTCTCTCTTAATTTTTCAATTATTTTAGGTCTATATTTTGCATTTACCATGATTTATTTTGTTTATTGAGTTTTATAGCTACTGTAGGTGAATTAGATCAAGATCTGTTCATTTTGTAGCTACATAAGTTTTGTTGATTGAGGGAGTGACAAGGAAAGCAGAGAAGGTTTATAAGATAATGAATTAAGATAATCTTATTTCTTGTTGATTCATTTGATTGAGAAAATTCTTGTGATTCTTGTTAGGATTAAGATAATGAATTACTAAACTATTACAATTTTGTCGTGGAATCAAAATAATTAAGTTTGCTACAATTATAACAAGATATAAGATATAAATACTTATATATGATGTTTTTTTTGTTCTGCTTTTGTAGAACTGCTTCTGATTTTTTTTTCTTTTTTCTTTGTTTAAATATACCTAATGCTCTATAGAGATTTTTTTTAAAATATATTCATTAACCTTTCACAACAATATTGCATTGATGTAGATAGTATATCTCTTGCTTGAGTCTGGAGTTGATATCAATCTTAGGAACTATCGCAGTCAGGTACATGAAAAATCACAATTCACTCTAGTGGATACTTTATGTTATGGGTAGTATTATATTTCTTCTATTGGAAGATCACTTTCTTTTGGTCACATTATATGGTTAACAGACTGCATTGATGCAAGCTTGTCAACATGGTCACTGAGAGGTAGTTCAGACCTTGATTCTTATAAACTGCTTTATTCTTCATTAGCCATAATTTTGTTCTATTTCAGTTTGCTATCAATTGGTTTTGCTGCGGATGAGAACCCATTCAGTGTCGTTCTTGGAGGAATTCTGTAAGTTTATACTCTTAATTTTTCTTTCTGTAATTTAGTATCAACCTATTTCTTTGAAGATTTTTATTATTTTTTCTTTGCTTCCCCATGATGGGATATGCTTTCTAAATATTATGCTGGAATTCTGCATAGACATTATTTCTACAAATACATTTGTGTAAGCAATGTGTTCCATACTTGTGAACCTAAAATTTTTTAGGATGATTGAAGTTTTTCAATTTTTTTCTCACGGGACAAGCACTGTGCACTGCTGTTGTTGCTTTTATCGGAGGAAAGAGTTTTGCATCTCAAATATCTGAAAAAATGGTACTAATTTCTATTCTTTTTTATCAACTTAGCTTGTAGAGATTAGGTTGTAATGTGTAATTCTGATTTGTCACACTACTAATGTAGTATTAAGTTGTATGTGCATGTTATTTAAATGTTGTGCTTGAGTACTTTTCAAGTTGCACTATTAGGTGGTCTGTGTTTCATCGCTTTTAGTATCCAATCATTCCTATCTCCAATGGAATAATGAAGGTGATGCACCACTATTTGGTTGTACATTTTGTGCTTAATTTAGGTGGATTCTATCCACTTTTCCCACATTTATTCAATGAAATAGCATGGTTTCATAATTTTCTCCTAAACTGTGCTTAAGTGTAAAAACATGCTTTTTAGACCTTTAATTGGTTAATTTTAATTCGCCTTTGATTCCACTAGATGCCTTGATATATTTTTTAGTGATTTCAAGTTGAAAAGGCTAGGAATGGATCAAAGGAATGAAGAGAAAAGCATGCAAAATGGAGAAATCATAGAAAATCAAGGATTTTGGATGCATTCACCGATGCGCACGCGTAGCAGACGCGCACGCGTGGAATTGAAGTCGCATGGCGACGCGTACGCATACATAAAGCGTATGCAAGGATAGCAAAAATGCCAAGCGACGTCTACGCATGATCCACGCATACGCATCGATGCTCGCACGTGACTTCTTTAGTGAAATCGTGCCTGGCAAATTGAGAAGAGATCCTGGCCCAGTTTTGAGCTGAATTTTGGCGGGAAAAGATTAAAAGGATTAAGGATTGAAGGGGATTCACACCTTTGAACTTTTCACACAATTAGATATTTTGAGTTTAGTTTAGAGTTAGTTTCTAGAGAGAGAAGCTCTCTCTTCTTTCTAGAATTAGGTTAGATCTAGATTAGGATTTCTTAGATCTAGGTTTGATTCATGCTTTGATTTACTTTTTCTTTTGTAATTCTTGTTCTTCTACCCTTGATTTCCTAGTTTTGCATTTCAATTCTTGTAATTCTTCATTTTGTTATTGATGCACTCTTGTTTCTTCTACTTTTCCTTTAATGCAATTTGAGTTTGATTTATTCTATTGTTGATCTGAATTGTTGTTGTTTAATTCCTTGTAATTAGTAGTTGTAGATCTATATTCCTTTCAATTTGATTTTACTTTCCTTTTATGCCTTCCAAGTATTTGATAAAATGCTTGGTTGGGTTTTAGTGTAGATTTTTCTCCTCTTGGCTTTGGTTCAGTAATTGGAGACTCTTGAGTTGTCAAACTCTTTTGTTGATTGATAATTGAAAGTTTCTAATTGACTTGAATGACACTAACTCTAGTCTTTCCTTAGGATTTGACTAGGAGTTGTGGACTCACTTTGATTTATCCACTTGACTTTCCTTCATAGTTAGAGGTTGACTAAGTGGGAGCAATGGACAATTCTTGTCACAATTGACAATGGTAATGAGGATAGGACTTCTAATTCTCATTCCTTGCCAAGAGCTTTCTTAGCTATTAGTTTAATTCTTGTAATTTACTTTTCTTGTCTCTTAATCCAAAACCCCAAAATATACAACTCATAACCAATAGCAAGAACACTTCTTTGCAATTCCTTTGAGAGACGACCCGAGATATGAATACTTCGGTTATTTTTTATTAGGGGTTTGTTACTTGTGACACCAAATTTTGTATGAGATGATTGTTGTTTGGTTTAGAAACTATACTTGCAATGAGAATTTAGTTGTTAAATTCTAAACCATCAAAAATTCCTTCGTCAAAATGGCACCGTTGCCAGGGAATTGCAAATGTGTGCTTGTTATTAGTTATTGTATATATGTGAATATTGTGAATATGTCTGCCTTTTGTTCCCTTGTTAGTTCTTGCTAGATTTAGGATTTGGTTTTCTTTGTTTCTTATTAGATTTTGTTTTTATTTGCTTTTGCTATCATGAATTCTCACCCTTTTGGCTTTGAGTTTGGCTACAACTATGTTGTAGGAAGTGGAGATTACAATGACAATATGCATCAAGGATGGAACAATCAAAGGTGGGAGGAGCCTCAAGCATATGCTCAACCTTCTTGGCGACAACCTCCGCCGGTTTCTTATGGGTATAATTCCATTCCTAGTGCATGTAAATCTTATGGATATGGTGAACCCTCTTGTAGTTACCAACAAGCCTCATCATGTGCCTATGAACCTTATCTTCAACATAGCCCTCAACCATACTCACAAGCCCCTTTTTACCAAATTCCCCCTATGACCCTCATCCATCATATAACCAATCACCCTTACCTCATCCTTGTGACCATTATGTAAGAAAATCCATAGAGCCACCACAATTCCAACATCAATACTCCCAAGATCCATACATTTCATATTCACCACCTCTATATTTCCATCAAGAAGAACCACCTTCCTATTATGAACCTTTCCTCCAAAATGATGAACCCTCCTATCCACCCCAAGCCCCAATGGATGATTCTTTCACTCTGCTACTTCAAGAACAAACTGCTACTTCAAGAACAAAGAGAAATGCAAAGAGAGGCACTAGAATCCACGGCCACCTTGATAGAGGTGGTAAATCGATTAGCCTCCCAATGCTTGAACATTCAAGGTACTCCCATGGCCACATGCGGAGAATCAATTGAAGAGCATAGCATGAAGGGGAGATTGGAAATTCCGGTGGAAAAGGAGGAATGTTGCTTTGTGTTGGAACAATTGGAGAAACCTATAATTGTTGAAGAAAAGGAAGAAGTAGTTGAAGACTTAGGAGATGCGAAACCTCCATGGGAATCTAGAGTCATAGAAAACCCCTCCAAGAAGATTGAATTTGATGTTAAGGAGGAGAGTGCACAACCTCCAAAACAATTTGATGTTGAGTTCCCTTGGTGATGAAGATCATGCATCAAACCTTCTTGGTGATGAATCCTTTGAACTTGAAGAACCTTCTTCCGAGGAGATAGAAAGCAATGTAGAGGTAGATTTCTCTCATCCTCCCATTTATGATTTGAGTGATGGAGAAGAGCTAGATGAAATTGATGAGCAAAGGATTGAAATTGAAGAAGTTTGTAAAGAGGTGAAAGTAACCAAAGAAGAACACAAGGGAGTTGAACTTGCAAAGACATTGGAGACACCTCTCCCCAAGTCATCACCATCCATTCTTTCATTCAAGTGGATAAATCCCTTATCTCTAAGCTTTAAGATCCCACTTGAATATGGTTTGCTTGAGACGGATGGGCAACTTAGAGCTCTTTGTGGCATTAAGAGCAAAAGGGAGATGGTTAGTGGTTGGTATTGCAAAACAAGGCTTACTATGGTTGATACTTCAAGGAAACAAAGTGTGGGATCCCTGATCGCACAAGGAGAATCAAATTTGGGAGCCCTTAGCTTGTAAAGAACCCCATCAAGGCTTGATGGCATTAATTTTGAAGAATGGAGCTTATTAGAAGTCCAAGCATTGGTGGATGTTCAAGGATGGATTCAAGCACAAGCCACCTTGATGAGGAGCTCCCCATAAGTCCAACTTAAGGACAATAAACAAAAGTGCTAGGTGGGAGACACCCTACCATGGTAAAATTTTTTCATTTTCTCTTTTGTAAATATTGATAAAATAGGTAATTTCATGTTTTGATTGGTTAGTTGAGTTTAGTTGGTAGTCTAGTATGTTAAATAAGGTTTTTTGGTGTTTGGGTAGATGTTTGGAGGTTTGGAATGCTTGGTTTGGTGCAAGAACCTGAAAAATTTTGAAAAACAAAGCACCAACTCACGCATACGCGTGGCCCCAATTTTTTCGACAATCCACGCACACGCGTCATCCACACGTACGCGTGGATCCCAAAATTCCACCCCCAGCCAAAACTCGAGAGTGGCACCTACACTGTGCGAACATTGCGCCTGAGGCACAAGTCCACTCACGCGTACGTGGTGCACGAAATTGTGATTCACACTTTTCACAACTCCGCACAACTAACCAGCAAGTGCACTGGGTCGTCCAAGTAATACCTTACGTGAGTAAGGGTCGATCCCACGGAGATTGTTGGCTTGAAGCAATCTATGGTTATCTTGTAAATCTTACATTCATCATATTGAAGTGCGAATGAACATCTTAGATAGAAACAAGCGTGTTTGAATGGAAAACAGAAATAATTGCATTAACTCATCGAGACACAGCAGAGCTCCTCACCCCCAACAATGGAGTTTAGAGACTCATGCCGTCAAAGAGTACAAAGTTCAGATCTAAAATGTCATGAGGTACAAAATAAATCTCTAAAAGTTGTTTAAATACTTAACTAGTAACCTAGGTTTACAGAAAATGAGTAAACTATGATAGATAGTGCAAAAATCCACTTCTGGAGCCCACTTGGTATGTGCTGGGGCTGAGACTTAAGCTTCTCACGTGCCTGGGCTGTTTCTAGAGTTAAACGCCAGGTTGTAACCTGTTTCTGGCGTTGAACTCCAACTTGTAACCTGTTTCTGGCGCTGAACGCCAGACTACAATATAGAACTGGCATTGAACGCCAGTTTACGTCATCTATCTTCAAGCAAAATATGGACTATTATATATTGCTGGAAAGCCCTGGATGTCTACTTTCCAACGCAATTCAGAGTGCGCCATTTGGAGTTTTGTAGCTCCAGCAAATCCACTTTGAATGCAGGGAGGTCAGAATCCAACAGCATCAGCAGTCCTTTTTCAGCCTGAATCAGATTTTTGCTCAGCTCCCTCAATTTCAGCCAGAAAATACCTGAAATCACCAAAAAATACACAAACTCATAGTAAAGTCCAGAAATGTGATTTTTAATTAAAAACTAATAAAAATATAATAAAAAGTGACTAAAACATATTAAAAACTACCTAAAACCAATGCCAAAAAGTGTATAAATTATCCGCTCATCAGTACGCGTCAACCACACGTACGCGTCGCTTCCATTTCACCATCACCCACGCGCACACGTTAGTACGCGTGGCTTGCTGTGTTGCACACACCTCTTTTCTCATCTTCTTTCCATTTCTTTCCTTCTTCTCTTTTCTTTCCACCCTCCACCCATCGTCCAACACTACCAAACACCATTTATAACCATTTCTTTAAGTTAGTTAATTAGTTGTTTAGTTAGTTGAATCTTTATTTAACTTTCTATTTTTTTCATTATAAGTGTTGGATTGTTAATCTTGTTTACTGTTTATTACTGCTGATTATGGATAGGATGTTAGTTTAACATCATTGTTGTTAATTTTCATTGTTGGATTCTTTGTTGAGGTTACAATTTATTACTTGGTTCTGAGTTCTTCATGCTTAATTTTGTGAATACCAAGTACACGAGAATTACCTTCAAGCTTTCTAAATCTTTTTGAATTGCATGAATTGGCCACCATGTGATTTGAATTCTTTTCTTTGATTTGGCAATTTCTTGATGTTGGATGTTGTGCATTTACCTTAATGCATTGTATTTCTTGATCATATGCATCCATATGTTTTCGGCTTGAATGCTTTCATTCTTTTTTATTGCTTGTTTGGTTGTTTTGACCCACAAGTTTAGAGCATCTCAAGCACACTAGAATGAGTGAAGTGCATGTTCTTTTTTGTGTAATTGTGACATAGCTCTCTAAGATAGTGTGGGTGTTCTAAACCGCGCACAACTTAGAATGCATATTTATTTTTATCCATGTCACACTAATCCACTCACTCATTCTAGTGATTGACCTCATTCCAACAATTTACGCTTCCTTGCTTTTGCACTTACTTTTCTTACTATCCTACCTTATATTGTTCAGGATGAGTCATCTTAAGCAAAAACGGAAGCGGAAGAAAGAACACGTAGTAACTGGTTGGTCCGCCAGTTGAAGGTGGCAACCCGGAGAGTCGCTGTACCCCTTGCTCATCTTTGGATGCACCGAGGACGGTGCAAACTTTTAAGTGTGGGGAGGTCGTCCGACCAGTCGGCGTCTTTGGGTGACAAATTCCTAATTCCAACACTTTTGCATCATTTTTTTAGGTCTTTTAGGAGTAATCAGAAAGCGTAACCCTTAGAAAACGTGGTTACTTGAGTGAGAAGAAAACGAAAGCTCAACAACAAATATATACAGATGACACGAGTAGAGGGTCAATAATACAAAATAACAAGCTCCTAACTCAGCATGCGAAGCCAAGGCTGGCCGGAGTATATATATATATATATATATATATATATACATAATAAGCTTAGTCAAAATAATGAAATTTTTCAAGAAATTTATCTATAGGGCACCCCAATTGATTTTAGTAAAAATTTTTCATTGAACTTGCTTGACTTATATCTTGTGGAACATGTTTTCAGCTAAGAACACAAGCTTGTGAGTTTTGAGCATAATTGTGGGGTTACATCTTATAACCACTTATTTTCCTTCTTGTGTGCATTATTCTCTTTCTATGATTGTAATCTTTGATTTGTTTGATTCTTTATGTCCATTATTTTGTGTATACATGCACTTATATGATTGAGGCCATCATTTCATTTAGCTCAGTTACCCAAAAAGTCTTACCTTTTATCTTCCATTGTTAGCCAACTTTGAGCCTACGATTAACCCACTTTGTTCTTAATTTAGCACATTACAAGCCTTAAAGCGAAAAACAATAAATGTCCTTAATTTGGATATTTGACTGGCTTAGGCTAGTGAGCGTGTATCATTCAAGTGTGGGGAAACTTGGGACATTGGTTGGGGAAAGGTGTGTGTTGTATTTTTGTTGAAAATATTGGAAAATCTAAGTTAATCGAAGATTCAAATTCTAGTCCACTTAGCCATATGTATCCTACATTGACCCTAGCCCTATTACAACCTATGGATAAGTCCTCATGATATGTGTATGCATGCATTGAATAATTGTTGATTGTTAGATGAAAAACAAATCTTGGAAAGCATGATTAGGGGAGAATTAGTGAATCAACTCTATACACTTGAGCGATTAGAGCGGATACACATCCGGTGAGGGTTCGATTGCTCAATTACATGTCTCTACCTATGATCATCTTTTCTTGCAAGTTTGTAAAGTCTTTAATAACTCAATTCAATTGTAGTTTGGCTTGGTTGTTAATACCTTTAGCCCTTTTGTGCTTACATTTGTTTTCTTGGGAATTAAATTATTTTGACCAAGTAGTTGCATTCATTTAGATAGTTGCATATAGTTAGTTTATATTGAATAAATGATAGTACCCTTTGCCTCTTTCTTGGTTAAGCATGAGGACATGCTTGGTTTAAGTGTGGAGAGATTTGATGCACCGCTATTTGGTGGTACATTTTGTGCTTAATTTAGGTGGATTTTATCCACTTTTCCCACATTTATTCAATGAAATAGCATAGTTTCATAATTTTCTCCTAAATTGTGCTTAAGTATAAAAATATGCTTTTTAGGCCTTTAATTGGTTAATTTTAATTCGCCTTTGATTCCACCAGATGCCTTGATATGTTTGTTAGTGATTACAGGTTGAAAAGGCTAAGAATGGATCAAAGGAATAAAGAGAAAAGCATGAAAAATGGAGAAATCATGGAAAATCAAGGATTTGGGATGCATTTGCCGACGCGCACGCGTAGCAGACGTGCTCACGTGGAATTGAAGTCACATGGTGACGCGTACGCGTACATGATGCGTACGCGTCGATGCTCGCACGTGACTTCATTAGTGAAATCGTGCCTGGCGAATTCAGAAGAGATCCTGGCCCAGTTTTCAGCTGAATTTGGCGGGAAAAGATTAAAAGGACCAAGGATTTAAGGGGATTCACATTTTTCACACAATTAGATATTTTGAGTTTAGTTTAGAGTTAGTTTCTAGAGAGAGAAGTTCTCTCTTCTCTCTAGAATTAGGTTAGATCTAGATTAGGATTTCTTAGATCTAGGTTTGATTCATGCTTTGATTTACTTTTCCTATTGTAATTCTTGTTCTTCTACCCTTGCTTTCCTAGTTTTGCATTTCAATTCTTGTAATTCTTCATTTTGTTATTGATGAACTCTTGTTTCTTCTACTTTTCCTTTAACGCAATCTGAGTTTGATTTCTTCTATTGTTGATTTGAATTGTTGTTGTTTAATTCCTTGCAATTAGTAGTTGTAGATCTATATTCCTTGCAATTTGATTTTACTTTCCTTTTATGCCTTCCAAGTGTTTGATAAAATGCTTGGTTGGGTTTTAGTGTAGATTTTTTTCCTCTTGGCTTTGGTTCAGTAGTTGGAGACTCTTGAGTTGTCAAACTCTTTTGTTGATTGATAATTGAAAGTTTCTAATTGACTTGAATGACACTAACTCTAGTCTTTCCTTAGGATTTGACTAGGAGTTGTGGACTCACGTTGATTTATCCACTTGACTTTTCTTCATAGTTAGAGGTTGACTAAGTGGGAGCAATGGACAATTCTTGTCACAATTGACGATGGTAATGAGGATAGGACTTCTAATTCTCATTCTTTGCCAAGAGCTTTCTTAGCTTTTAGTTTAATTCTTGCAATTTACTTTTCTTGTCTCTTAATCCAAAACCCCAAAATATACAACTCATAACCAATAGCAAGAACACTTCTCTACAATTCCTTTGAGAGACGACCCGAGGTATGAATATTTCGGTTATTTTTATTGGGGTTTGTACTTGTGACAAACAATTTTTTGTATGAAAGGATTATTTGTTGGTTTAGAAACTATACTGGCAACGAGATTTTACTTGTGAATTCTAAACCACCAAAAATTCATTCATCAGGAGGCTTCCTATTGGTTAGTGATTGTTGATTATTCTTAATGTATGTGAGATATTAGCAAATTATCTTCTTTAGCACGTTGGGTTGGCTGCCAATAAACTGATCATTATAGTGCTGATGGGATATTTTTGTGGAAAAACAAATTTCTCCAAAACACCCAAATCTAACCGGCAAGTGCACCGGGTCGCATCAAGTAATAATAACTCACGGGAGTGAGGTCGATCCCACAGGGATTGAAGGATTGAGCAATTTTAGTTTAGTGGTTGATTTAGTCAAGCAAATCAAGATTTGGTTGAGAGATTTGTGATTTGCAGAATTTAAATTGCATAGAAAGTAAAGGAAATGGGTGAATTACATGAAATTAAAGAGAACTGGAATTTAAAGTGTTGAATCTTAAAGAGCAAGAAATTAAATGGCAGAAACTTAGAACGCAAGAAATGTAAATTGCAGAATCTTAAAGTGCAAGAAATGTAAATGGCTTGAATTGTAAAGGGAATTGGGAGTTGGATTTGCAGAAATTTAAACAAGGAAAAGTAAATTGCAACAAACAGAGAAGTAAAGGATGTCTTGAATCGAACCGGATCTTAAAAACAGAATTGTAAATGAGCATGAAAATAGTAAACAGGGAATGGGAAATTGGAATTTAGATCTCAGGACCCAAGAGACTAGAAAACCAAGTCTAGATCTCAATGCCTTCCTAGATCCAACAAGAACAATTGCAAAGGAAATGTAGATTGTAAAGAAAGTAGATGAAAAGCAATTAACCAAAACTGAAATTCAATTAAGCAGAAAATTAAACAAGATCCCCAGGTGAGATTGAAACAGAAGTTCTTCAATTCTCCACCCAAGATCCAAGACAATTGTAATTGAAATTGAAAGCAAGAAAACTAAGAGGAAGGGAATTCAATTCTCCTTCCCCAAGACTTAGAAATTTAAAATTCACTCAATCACCAAAACTCTCCGAAAACTCTCTCTCAAAACTCAAAGGAAAAGCTCTCTTAAAAACTTAAATCCTATGCTATTTATACACTTTCTTCAAATGGTCTTCAAGCCTTCAATTGGGCCTTTGCTCTTGATGGAATTGGGTTGATAGAGGCCTTGGTTGATTGCTCTTGGAGTTTGGAGAAGAACCGAATTGAACCGGGTTGGAATCATGAAAGCTTGAGTAAAAGTTGGAGTAAAAGTTTGAGGCTAACTTTTACTCCAACTTTTTACATCAGCCACCCTCTTTTGCTGATACCAACGTTGGGGCAAAAGTTAGGGTCTAACTTTTGCTCCAACGTTGGCCTCCGCTTGCACACTCATGGCGCCAACGTTAGCCAAAAAGTTAGAGGCTAACGTTGGCGCAAACTTTTGCTCTCCAGGGTGTGTTTTTCATGCGCCAACGTTAGCCAAAAAGTTAGGGGCTAACGTTGGCGCAAACTTTTGCTCTCCAGGGTGTGTTTTTCATGCGCCAACGGGCTAACGTTGGCACAAACTTTTGCTCTCCAGGGTGTTGATTTGTGATGCCAAAAGTTTGCCAAAAAGTTTGAGGCTAACTTTTGCTCCAGCTTTTTGCCCAAAAGTTAGCCAAAAAGTTTTAGGCTAACTTTTGCTCCAACTTTTTGCCCAAAAGTTAGCCAAAAAGTTTGAGGCTAACTTTTGCTCCAACTTTTTGCCCAAAAGTTTGCACAAAAGTTTGAGGCTTTCTAAGGTTCAAGCTATTGGTGTCCAGCTTTGTTTCTTTTTGTTTTTCTTTTGTTCTGCCACTCTTTGGCTTTTTTTTTCCCTTTTTTTTTCTTTCTTTTTGTTTTTCTTTCTAACCAAGGATTTTTATTTGATTGAGATTCATAGACGGTAGGCCACTTTCTACTTAGAAGGAGACATCCTAGTTCTATTATTCACTAAAAGTGAGCTATCATACAATCACACACACACCACCACTTACTTTTATTGTACTTCTATCTAACAGAGAACTATCTCACTTCACATTCAAACATTTCTTTTATTGAATTGAAAATGCAGGGGACAAAGCATGCGTTTTGTTCAGTGAAAGTAAACACACAAGCACACACATAGACTAGCTTACTTATTCTAAGAGAAACAAAAATGATGCAAAGACTATTAATTATGATAACTACTTAAAGATGCAAGGACCAATTAAAACAGACACAATGCATGCTTTCTTAGTAGTGATGAACAAGGAGCAAGTCCACCTTTCATTTGTCATGCTTTTTCTTTCTTCTTTCATACACCTGGTTGCTGGTGTTCCCTGTGTCCATGTCTGTTGTCTGTTGATCCCGCCAGAAACCAGCTCTATTCATCGCTTCCTCTACTCTATCTTCAAGCTTCATTGCATTGCTTACTTCTATCTCACTTCTCCTTTTGAAGAATTCATCAAAAGTTGGAAAAGCTGGATACATGTTGTGCAGATGCTCTCCAATATAGTTCAGCTTGATTTGACTATTGATGTTGTAGTCGGCTTGGACTTCATATCTTGCATCTTGGAGTGTCGTGAACTCTTTGAGAGCCCTCAAATTTTTAGCTTGCATTTGTTCCAACTTTCCAAATGATTCATGAGATTGAAAAGCATGTTCTTCTTGCATCACAAGGAATCTTGACTCGAATTCACTTTGTTTGTTCATCATTCTTAGTTTCCGTTCTTCTTGTGCTTGTTGGTTTTTCATGTATAGTGAATGGTATTCCTCTTGCCTTTCTTGAATTCTCATGTACTGTTGTGATAATCTTCCAATTGCTTCCTGCATTTGAGTCATGTCCAGATTGTTATGTAGAGGAATGTGCTGCTGTTCCTCCTCCTCTTGTGGCTCTTCTTCCTCTTGTAATTCTTCTCCCTCCATTGGTTCTTCTCTTTGCCTTCTTCGGCCTTGATGTGCTTCAGGAGCCATCATCATTCTTTCAATGGTTATAGGCATGCCTTGGCTTAATCACATTGGATTCTCCTCTTCCATTGGCACTTTAGCCTTTGCACACAACCTCCAAATGGTACTCGGATAGTACAACCAAGATCCGGCCGAATTCTTCTCAGCCAGCTTTTGAATGTCCTTTGCCAGAATTTCATGAACTTTTACCTCTCCTCCCACAATTATGCAATGTAACATAATAGCTCTATTCTTGTTAACTTCTGAGGTGTTTACTGTGCCCAGGATTGATCTTTTCAACAACTCATACCATCCCTTTGCTTCCGGGGTAAGGTTAACTCTCTTCAAATACTTGTATTTGTTCTTGTCATCTCCTTCCCATTCTGAGTTCTCCATACAAATATCTCTAGCAATCCCATCATAATCCGGATCACCATTTACCCTTTGGTGGTATCCCGGTTCACTAAAGCGAATTGATTTTAGTCCCAAGACTTTCTTGATTGCATCCGAGCTAAAATCTACTTCCACTCCCTGCACATAGCTCTTGTATGTTGGGGCCTCACTCATGTCAAGCCTTGAGACATTGGCATAGAACTCCCTTATGATATTAGCATTGATTCGGGTGATTGGTGATATGAGTTCCTCCCACCTCCTCTTTCGAATTTTGTCCTTCATTTCTTGGCATCCATCATCCGGCAGCAAGAGTGGAATTTCTGGATATATCTTCTTCTCATTCATCCATTCAATTTGCATCTGATGGTACCAAGATTTGAATCTCCATCGGTCATATTCAGGGGTGCTCTCCTCCACCATGGGATCTTTCCCTCTTCTTCGTTTGGTTCTTGAGGAAGAGGCCATGATCACTTGGTTGTTTGAGACTCTTGAGGTTAAAGGGAGTGTGAAGAATGTTAGAGAATTTGATGTGTGTTTGGAGAAAGATGAAATTTGAGGCCGAGCTTGTTATGATGAGAAATGATGAAGGGAAGTTTAAATGGTTGGAGTGCAAGGGTTCGGTCACATGCATGGCTTGGAGGTGGTATGTTATTTAAATGAACAATGAAGGGCTAGGATGCTATTGGATACTATGTAAATCAAAGGTGTGCATGTAAGGATGAATGAAGACAAAGCTTGCTTCTTCAATTGTCTTTGCCGTGATCATTTCAAGGAGTGACAGATTCTCTTTTTGAGGCATGTGATGAGATTTTGTCCTCATGCTATGCTTTCCTCTGTCTTGTCTCTTTCATAAAGTGTTCTTTGACCACCTAGTCATCACAACAAGACAACACACATTAACTATATCAAACCGTGGTAATGGTGCATTTCTTTTTTTTTTTTTTTTGATTAACACTATATGAATCACCATTCCTTATATCCATTTGAATCGTGACTTCTCTTGGAGGACACCAAACTTAATGTTTGGTCATATAGTTGAAAATATGTGTTTCTTCCTCCAACTAGTGAAATTGAAATCCCAATGTCATTCTTGGTCAAATGTTTTTAAGGAATGTTTTCATCATAATTTTCCTTTTTCTCTCTCTTTTTTTTTTCATGAAGGATCAATTGTGTCCCTAAATCCGTGCATCAAAGTTTGGTGAACACCAAACTTGTATCTTGCTTAAGGGGTAAATGTGAGATGCTAGTAGTAAATCACAATTGATGCCTTCATCACAGAATATGATTTCTTTTTAATTGAAAAGTCTCAGTAAGAGATAATGTATGATCATTGATGCATGATTTTTTTATTTTCATGAGAAGAGAAACACCAAACTTAGTGTTTGGTCATATGCTAGGCATATAATGTGAAAATATTTGTAACACTGGTTTGGTGTGCTTGAAGGCACACCAAACTTTAGAAGTCTTAGCATATGAAAAAAAAAATTTTATGCATTCATTGAGTTAGTCCATGAAAACAAATTTCATGCTCAGATGATCATAGCTTATTGAATTTAAAATGACATAAATCTTAAATCATGGGTTGCCTCCCATGGAGCGCTCTTTTATTGTCACTAGCTTGACATTAGGGCTTTCTTTTATGGTGGTTGAGGATTGTAGTGCCTCAACTTGTCTCCCCTGACTGTGATCCTCCTCTTTGTTCTCTGGTGTTCAATTTCAGCATGTTCCAACGAGAGTATGTTGCTAACATTGTAATAGTCATCAGTCTGTCGGCTTGCTCCCAGTTGTTGATATATTAATTGCACTTTGTCACCTTTGGAAAGCCCCTCTGTTGGAGTCTTCATGTTCTTCCAACCCCTTTTTGTTTTGTTTCTGCGTTTCATCCCCTAGGTTATCCTTCTCTTTGAGTTTCTCAGTGCTCTTGTTTGGCATCACAACTTGATTCTTAGCTTCATCTTCTTTTGTTTGCTCCTCATCTTCTATTGGCCTTTTGCTGCTCTCTGCTTGCTTCTTTGTAATGTCATTATTGCTCATCAATGTTTTTCCACTCCTTAATTGTATTTCCTTGCATTCCTCCTTAGGATTTGGAATTGTGTCACTCGGCAGTGAGCTTGAAGGTCTCTCAATAGAGATCTGCTTGGAGATTTGCCCCATCTGCCTCTCTAGGCTCTTTATGGAGGCTTCATGATTCTTGGTTGTCATTTCCTGGTGTTTCAACAATTTATCCATCAAGGTCTCCAAGTTAGTGAGTCTTTGAGATTCAGGTGATACTTGAGGTGGGTTATGAGATGTGGGTGGTGGATGGTAGGCATTTTGGTTGGTGGATTGGTTATTGGATTGGTACTGGTTGGGGTTGGGGTAGTTGTTTTGAGTTTTTCTGTAGGGGTTCTGGTTAGTCTGCTGCTGGTTGTGGTTTTGGTTGCTTCTTGCATTGTTTTGGTTTGAGTTTCTCTGCCATGGTTGTTGGTTTTGGGTGTGATTATCTCCCCATCTGAGGTTTGGGTGGTTCTTCCAGGATGGATTGTATGTATCACCATACACTTCATTTGGTCCTTGGTTGTGCATATACTGCACTTGCTCTTGTTGTTGTTCTTCTTGAGTTTCTTCATTTTGCCCCCATGTGGATGATGGTTGGCTTGTGTTAACTGCTGCAACTTGGAGGCTATCAATCCTCTTGGCCATTTGCTCAAATTGTTGTTGAATTTGCTGCTGCATCATCTTGTTTTGAGCCAAGATTGAGTCCACTCCTTCTAGCTCCATTACTCCTCTCCTTTGTGATGGTTGGCGATTTCTTTGGTGAGCAAAGAAATATTGATTGTTGGCCACCATGTCAATAAGATTTTGAGCTTCTTCTGCTGTTTTCATCAGTTGCAATGATCCTCCAGCTGAGTGATCAAGTGATTCTTGAGCCTTTAGAGTGAGTTCTTCATAAAAGTTCTGTAGCTTGTCCCACTCAGTGAACATTTCTGATAAAACAGAATTGTAAATGAGCATGAAAACAGTAAACAGGGAATGGGAAATGGGAAATCCGGATCTCAGGACCCAAGAGACTAGAAAACCAAGTCTAGATCTCAATGCCTTCCTAGATCCAACAAGAACAATTGCAAAGGAAATGTAGATTGCAAAGAAAGTAGATGAAAAGCAATTAACCGAAACTGAAATTCAATTAAGCAGAAAATTAAACAAGATCCCCAGGTGAGATTGAAACAGAAGTTCTTCAATTCTCCACCCAAGATCCAAGACAATTGAAATTGAAATTGAAAGCAAGAAAACTAAGAGGAAGGGAATTCAATTCTCCTTCCCCAAGACTTAGAAATTTAAAATTCACTCAATCACCAAAACTCTCCGAAAACTCTCTCTCAAAACTCAAAGGAAAAGCTCTCTTAAAAACTTAAATCCTATGCTATTTATACACTTTCTTCAAATGGTCTTCAAGCCTTCAATTGGGCCTTTGCTCTTGATGGAATTGGGTTGATAGAGGCCTTGGTTGATTGCTCTTGGAGTTTGGAGAAGAACCGAATTGAACCGGGTTGGAATCATGAAAGCTTGAGTAAAAGTTGGAGTAAAAGTTTGAGGCTAACTTTTACTCCAACTTTTCACATCAGCCACCCTCTTTTGCTGATACCAACGTTGGGGCAAAAGTTAGGGTCTAACTTTTGCTCCAACGTTGGCCTTCCCTTGCACACTCATGGCGCCAACGTTAGCCAAAAAGTTAGAGGCTAACGTTGGCGCAAACTTTTGCTCTCCAGGGTGTGTTTTTCATGCGCCAACGTTAGCCAAAAAGTTAGGGGCTAACGTTGGCACAAACTTTTGCTCTCCAGGGTGTTGATTTGTGATGCCAAAAGTTTGCCAAAAAGTTTTAGGCTAACTTTTGCTCCAGCTTTTTGCCCAAAAGTTACCTAAAAAGTTTGAGGCTAACTTTTGCTACAACTTTTTGCCCAAAAGTTAGCCAAAAAGTTTGAGGCTAACTTTTGCTCCAACTTTTTGCCCAAAAGTTTGCACAAAAGTTTGAGGCAAACTTTTG
>NC_029792.2:66687223-66697325 GCF_000816755.2 Arachis ipaensis | reverse complement strand
AAGTTATGGGCTAACGTTGGCGCAAACTTTTGCTCTCTAGGGTGTGTTGTTCATGCGCCAACGTTTGCCAAAAAGTTTGAGGCAAACGTTGGCGCAAACTTTTTGTCTCCAGGGTGTGTTGCTGATGGCGCCAACGTTTGCCAAAAAGTTTAAGGCAAACTGGTTCATTTTCAATTAATCCAAAAGTTTGAGCTAAAGTTTGAGGCAAACTTTTGCTCAAACTTTTTGTCCTCTCTTCCTCCTAACCATTCCTTCTTGCTTCAACCTTTCTCCAAGCTTTCTTCACCTATCATTAATCAACCAAACACATCAAAGCTATGCTCAAAATCATGAGATATTCATTCTTTCATAATATGTGACAATTATAGCATAAAACCTCATGAAATAGCATGAATTCATACATGGTTGATTAAATCAAAGGAAACATGAAAATCTACCCAATTGGCTTGCTTATGGCTCAAGAAAGTGCATAATTCAATTGAAAACTAAAGAAAAAGGCTAGTGAAACTAGGCTAAGATGACATGTCATCAAGTGCCAACACTAAATTCATAATATAATGTTAAATTAAGTGGATTGTTCAAATTTTACATGTAGAAATAATTCAAATTTCTATTTTTGTCTTGTTTCATGCATATGTAAATTTGATTAATGTAATTTGTTCAAATTTCTGTTCATTCCATACCCATTACTAATTTCTTTAAAATTAAATAATCTTTAGCTTTATTGATGTAATTTGTTCATTCAATAATAGTGGTTTATAGCTTTCAAATCTGTTTAGTTTCAATTTTAAATGGTTTGCAACCGTTCAGTTTGCTACGATTTTTTTATTTTAAAATTTAGTTTTGTGGTAGTTTTGAACCACCACAAAAATTAAAAAAAAACTACCAAAAAATTCAACTAAAAATTCCTACAAAGCAGACAAAGAAGTGCCACAAAATTATGTCCTGGGAGTTCTACAAAACCGCCACAAATAAGTTTGTGGTACCTCAAATTTTGGAGGTTTGAGAAACTCCCACTAACCTTTTGGTGGGGGTTTCAAACCACCATAAACTAGAAAAAAATTGTCACAAATCAGCTTGAATATTGTAGTGGTTGTCCATGTAAACTTTTTTAAAAAGTTTCTCAACATATGTTGATCGATGGATGAATTACCATCCTTCAAATGTTCAATTTGCAACTAAGTCAAAATTTTGTCTTGACAATATCTTTTATTTCAAATTCTCTTTTTAAATAACCCACAGTTTTTGAAATCTCTTCGAGTGATCTAATGTTGTTTAAATCATCAACATATACTGCAATAGTAACAAATTTGGATGCAATTTTTTTATGAACATACATGAGCATACACGGTTATTATTGTATCAATCTTTCAATGAGAATTTACTGAAACATTTATACCACATAACCCAAATTGTTTTAATCCATACAAAAATTTTTGAAGTCTTACTAAACAGATCTCTAGAGAATTGTTATTTGCTTCGGGAACTTTGAAATCTTTAGGGATTTTCGTATAAATTTTTTTATCAATTGAGTTGTATGAATAGGATATAACAACATCCATTAGACGCATATCAAGCTTTTCATGTACTACCAGACTAATTAGATATCTTAATGTAATTGAATCTACCAAAGAAAAATATATTAAGGGCAAGTAGTGCATTTGTTTCATTGGAATTTTCTTTAACCGACGTTTACCAATCTAGTCTCTTTCAACTTAGAACTTCGGTGATCTACAAAATCTATATTCAGTTAGGTTTGCATCCTTCTTATAATAAAGCATATAACCATTCAAATAACAATCAATTTTCACTGAATTTAGATCCAATTTCAAAACTAGCTTCTTTGCTTCGTAGTGGTTTCGGAGAATGTAGTGGTCCCGAAAGATACCAATTCATTGCAAAGGGTGGCCCACTTATCCAAAGGACTCTTGTGTATGATTTGACTTTGACTTAACACTAATCATTCTAACACATGCAGAAAAATTCAAATGAATGCATCCCTCGAACAACAATCTTGTAGCAGATTTTAACAGATAATAATATCTCTTTGCCTACGTGTTAGGCTCTTGTTTAGCCTCTTCTAATTCTATAACACTTGTTGCCTCAAATACCATCTCATTGTATCTCTCTTGGTTACCCTCCCAAGTCATTTCTTCCAGGTTTAGTTCTCTCACCACTCGAACCCTAGTTGATCGACAATCACACCTATTCAAATTGAGACTGACCGGATAATTTCCTGTTCGTCCATTTCTCCATGTCCATCCATATCCAATACCCATCCTTGAACCCGTTATATAACACCCTACCACACAGAGTCTTACGGTTAAGTCATAAAATAGAGGTGGTGAGGTATTATGACCTCTAAAATAAAATATATACATTATATAGTTGAAGAAATTTATATTCGAGGAGCCTTGAAGGAAAGTTTAAACAAGAGTTGCAAAACAAAAAGCGCAACACTCACCTAAATAGAAATTGAACACGAGAAAAAGTTAAGAGTGAAAACATAAAGAGTAGAATATCAAAGGTACAAAATATCAAACTCCAGACTCGACCTACGAAGCCAAGATCGGCTGGAGAATATACATATATACATACATATCCCAACACAATCCAGAATACATAAAGTAAGTACCTAGTTCTCCATAAAAGCCTCTAGGAGGATTAAACATAAAGTACATGAGGAGAAGATTCTATATACATATATACATAGCAAAATTGTAAGAACCAGAAATAATTAACCGATTAATTAACGTAAAATAATAATAAATTAATGGTCCCAAAAATAGGTTCCAAAAATTTAGAAGATTAATTAGAAAATACAAATATGATAATTGGACTCAGTTGATTTTTTTGAGTTGGAAAATGTAATTTTCTTTGGAAAATTGCGTAAAAATGCGTACCGATAAATTAACTGGTAGTACCAGCTTAAATCTATCCGACACTGTGCGAGAATGACAAAAACAGTAGAAAAATTTAGGAAATAAATTAAAGTTAAAAACCGAGCGCTAATTTTGAAGGTTTGGCTCAAAATTGGGCCAAAGGCCCAAAAATGCTAACGGGTTGGATCGGGCCCAAGCCCAACATATAAATACACATTTAAGTGGCCATTTCAGTCACTTTCAACATAACCCAGCAGCTGCAACGTGACTTGAAGAGAGGAGAGGTCTGGGTTTCCTTTCACTATTCATCCTCTTCTTCTTAGAGCCATATCTCACTCTCCAGAGCTCCGATTTGCATGCCGTCAGTTGCCACGTGAAACTCTCGTCGTGCTCTTCGATTTTATCTGAACAAAGTGGTAAGGAACTTTCAATTTCTTGCCCAATTCTTCCTTCTATAATAGATTCGAATTTTGACTATGGTGAATGAGTGGTTCTTGTGATTTTGATTATTTAAGTACAATCTAACACCGGGTACTTAGTGGGTTTTATCCCAATCCAACTTAGGAAAGGTAAGAAATCCCAAATCACTTGTGGTTCTATGTATATATGGAACCGTAAGTATTGATTTTATGAATTAATTGTGTATAGTTTGATTATTGTGATATTGGAAGCATTTGGATTGGGATTGGTGATTTGATTTGGTTGGAAGCTTGGTTTGGACTCAATTTTGGTATTTTACACATTTTGGAAATCGACCAAGGTATGGTTTTGATTTTCTCTATGTAATATATAATATTTTAGGACACTTAGGCTAGTGACCCATAGGATAGGATTGAATTGAATTGGTTGTTGATCTTGTTGAATGAGGTTGTATGATGATTTGATGATTTTTTATTATTTGGATGAACTGTGTTGTTGATGTTGATAAATGACATTGAGGATTGAGATTGAGGTTGAATGAGATTGATTATGATGATTGTTAGTGATATGATGATGATTGATGATTGTGTTAGGTGAGGAATTATTTTAGTGTGATACAATTGATCATTGGAGTTGAGAATTATGTAATGTGAATAGATATTTAGTAAGATTGGTAATATGAGACACAAAAGGATAAATTTTGAGGTGAATTGAGGTTTGGTGTGATTTTGGTTTAGTTTGGTTGTGAATTTTGGAAAGTTGAGAACATTGTTGTTTTTGACGAACTTTGACGGATCATAACTTCAGCGTCAAAGCTTAAAATTGAATGAAATTAAAGATGGATTTGAGAGCTTTAAATTAATATAAAGTGTGTAGAAAATAGACTTTTGTAGAGGAAGTTATGAGTGTTTAAACTTTCGTGCCAAAAACTGAATTCTGCAACATTTGAAATTTTTCTAAGTCTGGTATGGGCTGCGTACGCGACAGGAGGCACGCGACGCGACCAACCTATTCGGGTTTAGTAACTCGCGTACGCGAACACTGCATGCGTACGCGAGCCAGCAGACTTTCAACCCTTACGTACGCGACACAGTGTACGCGATGCGACCAAACTATTCGAGTATTATATTATTATTCACAACGAGTATTATTATTATTATTATTGTGAATGATATTTATATTATTATTTTATTATGGCATTATCACCACTAATAACTTTTTGTTTGATATAGGTATTGAATACGAGATGATGAAGACATACGTTTAAAAAGGTTGACATAATCGATTTTTAAATATTCATCTATTGGAAGTATTTATATTTTTGATTGACCTGTGCAGGGGGACTTCTTTAGAAGTCAGTGATGAAAACCTCTCAGGTGGGGCAACTAGAAAAAATATCAAAAATTTGATAGTTGATCTGAACATGCCACCTAAGGGGAGTCAAGTGGGGTCAAATCTTAAGGATTATAATGAGGGGATGTTGGAAGTGAATTTTAAAAGCCATGATGGTTCTGCGATCAGAGATCCCAATGATGGATCCTTATCAAGCTATCTTTGTGTCCGATGGTTGAAAAAGAGAGGCTGAACTCATGGATATACCTGAGAAGGACAATGAAGAGATAAATGGTGCGGAATTAAAATACCACAACTGAACCGGCAAGTGCACCGGGTCGTACCAAGTAATACCTCAGGTGAGTGAAGGTCGATCCCACGAGGATTAATAGATCAAGCAACAATAGTCAATTGATTATTCTAGTCAGACAATCAAAATTTAGGGTTTCAATAGCAAATAACATAAAAACAGAAAATTAAATAAGAGCAAACTAAAATTGGTTAAGAAAATAATATGATAAAAATAGTTAAGGTGTGAGAGATATTTAAATTTTTGGATTAATATTCAATGTTAACTACCTTGATCATGTAAATATTATGTTCATGGCAAACCTTAAGTGATTAAACCCTAATTCCTTAGTAATTTAATCTCATCTAACTCAATCAACCGTCATTTCCTTGGTCGCTTGATTGAATTAGAAGATTAAGTTCAATTCTAGTTTATGAGTCACACAAACTCTAGATACCCAAAAATAAGACGATTATATGTCACGTATCTCGTTAAATCCAGATAAATAGATAGTTGTGAGGAATTGATTTCAAGATATAATTCTAATGATATAACTTTTCCAATATTCAAATAGAATTCAAGTTGAATTAGAGTTATTTCTCAATAATCACTAATTCTTAGGATGAAGAACGAAACCAATTCTTAAACAATAATCAAAACATTAATCAAGAGTAGAAGAACAAATAATTATTAATCCATCAAAGTAAATAGAGCTCCTAACCTTAACAATGGAGGCTTAGTTCCTCATGGAGAAAATAAACTCTAGTAGAGAAAAGTATGAAAGTGTGGAATGAAAATTCGGAGAGGAGCCTAGGTCAAGATCTCTTCTCCTTTTATATCTAATCCTAATTAATGTAAAATATATTTTTAAAATTAAATAATATATTTTCCTATTTGTAAATAAAATAAAATTTTTAATCAAAATAAAACCAAATCTTCGAATTCATCATTATCAGCGTGGGGACCATTGCATTCTTCAAGGTTGGCGCCTAACTTGGAAAATTCCAAGTTAGGCGTCGCTGTGGCAGAATGAATTTGAGCCTTTTTTCTTTCATATGGTGCCTAACTTGGGAAATTCCAAGTTAGGCGCCAACTTGGCTGCATGCAATTAGAGAACGTTGTGATCATGGCAGCTAACTTGGGAAATTTCAAGTTAGGCGCACTTTGGCCGTACATAATGGAGAAAAAGGGTATCCTATTATATATCATTGAAAAGCTATAGAAGTTGGCTTTTCAATGCCGTTAAAGCCGAGTAAATTAGACTTCTATAGCTCAAGTTATGCTCGTTGGAGTGTGAAGAGGTCAGGGTTGACAGCATCTATGAATTCTCTTTGCACTTGTCTTCAACTCTTAGTTCCTTGTTGTTCTTTTCTTTAAGTTTTCAACACTTTTCTACATAAATCAAAACTCAAAGTAACTCCAAAAAATATTGATTAAAAGCATAAGAATCTTAATAAAAATAAAGAATCACTAACTTTATTCAAGAAAATAATAACTAAAAACAACTAAATATGCTCATGCATCAATGCCCTAGTGAAAGAGGTAAGTGGAGAAGTGTATCAGGAAGAATGCTTTTCGAAGACAAAGGCTGAGAAAGGAGATAGGCACATAGTAGATGGAGAAGATATTAAGCATGATGATATAAGTGGTGCAGTCGATAATGGCGTGGAGAAACTGATGGTTGGATGGGATCCAGCAATGGTGCTGATGTTGAAGAAACGTAGGATGATGAACATGAGAAGGGCAAAGTGATCATTTCGTGCTCAGATTTAAATGAATGGAATCATAAGTATTCAAAGCATAATTATGAGAGCACTGATTATAGGGTAATAAAGGAGAAGGAGGATTTTGTGAGATCGGTAGAAGTTCACCAAGAAGAAGATTTGGATTGCATCATATCATGTAATTATGAGATTTAATAAGGGAGCAATCAGATGCTTATAGAAGTGGGATTAGTGGGCTTGGTGCAAATAGGCTCAACAAATTGGAAATAAAATTAGTAATCAGATGAAGGATAAGGCCCATATGAGTGAAGTTTGTTTTGGGCTCCCCAAGCAAATAAGTGTAACCTAGTTGCATATTTGACCTGGTTGGAGGAGGAGATCAAAAGTAGAAAAATAATAGTATTAATCCATCAAAATAAATAGAGCTCCTAACCTTAACAATGGAAATTTAGTTGCTCATGGTATAGAGAAAATCCTAAAAGTGTAAAAAGTGAAAACTGAAAAGTGCAGAAAAATAGATATCCTAATTTTTTGTTTAGGTAAAGAGAAAAAGGAACGAATGGGAGAAAAGAAGGTTCGCAAAAAAGATTTAGAAACGGCTCTTAATATTAGCATAATCATGGGCATGGGTTGTTGCTGGCGTTTAGCGCAACTAAACATCACAATTAATGCAATTCACGCACTCGTTGCTGTAGGTCTGGCGTTTAGTGCCAGTTTCTGGCGTTCAGCACCGCTCCTCCTGCATGGAATGGTGAGTGGGACGCAGTTTGGCATTTAGTGATGATGTCACGGTGTTTAGCATCATGAAGCAAGAGAAAATTTGTGGACTATTATATATCGTTGAAAATCTCCGAACGTTAGCTTTCTAATGTAGCTGAAACCATGTTATTTGAACCTCAATAGATCAACTTATGCTCGTTGGAGTGTGAGGAGATCAGGGTTGATAGCATCCATGAATTCTCTTTGCACTTGTTTTCAATTCCTAGTTCCTCCTTGTTTTTTTCTTTAAGTTTTCAACACTTTTCTACATAAATCATAGCTCAAAGTAACTCCAAGAAATATTGATTAAAATCACTAACTTTATTCAAGAAAATAATAACTAAAAACAACTAAAGATGGTCGTGCATCAACGCCCTAGTGAAAGAGATCGGTTGAGAAGTGTATCAGGAGGAATGCTTTCCGAAGACAAAGGCTGAGCAAGGAGATATGCACATAGTAGATGGAGAAGATATTCAGCATGATGATATAAGTGAAGCAGTCAATAATGGCGTGGAGAAACTGATGGTTGGATGGGATCCAGCAGCGGTGTTGATGTCGTAGAAACGTAGGGATGATGAACATGACAAGGACATAGTGGTCATTTCGTGCTCAAATTTAAATGAATGGAATCATGAGTATTCAAAGCATAATTATGAGAGCACTGATTATATGGTAATAAAGGAGAAGGACGATTTTGTGGGATCGGTTGAAGTTCACCAAGAAGAAGATTTGGATTGCATCATATCATGTAATTATGAGGATTTAATAAGGGAGCAATCAGATGTCTATAGAAGAGGAATTAATGGGCTTGGTGCAAATAGGCCCAATAAGTTGGAAATCAAAATTAGTAATCAGATGAAGGATAAGGCCTATATGAGTGAAACACTACCTGTGTACACAAGCAAATATATTTTTACTCCTTGCGTACGCGACACAGTGCACGCGATGCGACCAAACCATTCGGGTTGGGCATCTCGCGTATGCGACGCACTGCATGCGTACGCAAGCTATTCAAAAATGAATCTTTGTGTACGCGAACTTTAAACACGATGCGAGCAACCCATTTGGGTTGGGACACTCGTGTACGCGAGCAAGAGGTTGCGTACGTGACCACCCTTTTCAACAGCATGCGTACGCGAGATCCTTGTTTTGCTAAAAAATGATTTTCTTTGTTTTTAAGCATTCTCCAAACTTTCTAAACCTCTCCAAAATGCAGTTTAAGGGCAATGTTTTATAGTTAGGCCTAAGGATTAATAGAGGATAATTAATGACTTACATAAGTGAATTTTACATGAATTTAGAAAACGGAGACATAGGTTTCTGGATTACTGAGGATGGATCTAGTGGAGTGAGAAAGCGGAGTATTGTGTTGATGATTATTGACAATGAATTGTGGAAGTGGTGAACTACTGAGTACTGAATGAAATTATTTTGAAACCACCGATGTAATGTTTTTAAACTGAGATTGTTGAGATGCTATGCACCTGGCAAGGACGGTGGTTAATCCCGCTTGTCGAGGTCACGACGGCGGCGTAAGGGGGCTGTTTAGTCCCGCTTACGTTGAGATGTGAGGTCCGTGGTAAAAGTATCCCGCTCGCATCCTTTCTTTCGGAATCACTAGAGTGTGTAGGCACTATATCCTGGACCGTGTTTCGGGCACGATATCTCGGGGTTCCCAATATGAGACCGAAGGGCGACATCTCCAAGAAGATGTGTCGGGTTGGCAGTTGAACCGACAATGTGATATCGCAGCCAAATAGAACAGGCATTCATCATGTGCATATTCTATCTGTTTGTTTGCTTTGCCAACTTGTATTGTTTGCCTAAGTGTTTAACATCCCTAAATGCTTATTGAATTACTTATATATATATGTGTGTGTGTGTGTGTGTGTGTGTGTGTGTGTGTGTGTGTGTGTGTGTGTGTGTGAGTGTGTGTGTGGCAATACTTGTGCTTTACTTGTATTATTATTATCTGTGTTTTCTACTGGGATTGAGGAGGCTCGGAAGGTGGTAGCGATGGGATCGCATGGCGGTTAGGCAGGCGAAGGCTGTGGGACAGCGAAGAATTATTAGATTAGAAATCCACTAAGTTAGATCCCCTTATTTTCTCTATGGTTTTAAGTAATGGTTTTAAATGTACTTATGTTTTAAGTCTGAATCTCATGATGGATATGAAGCTCTAGGATTGCCTCTGGCGTCCAGGAGTCTTATATCTTACATCATTGGGCATTGTTACCATACTGAGAACCTCCGGTTCTCATTCCATACTCTGTTATTGTTTTTCGGATGCAGGTCGCAACCCACCTCGGTGAGTTGCTTTGATGGTGATAGCGGAGGATCCTTGCTATGTTTTGAAGTCTTTTGATTTATTTTGATTAGATCTCTCACTTTTGTATTTATCTATGCCTTAGAGGCTTACCTTGAGAGAAATATTGTATAAGCTGTTTTATTTTCAACAACTCTATATTGTCTGTATATAACTAGCTGGCTTAAACTCTGAAATTTGTGGCTAGATCTTTATACTATTATGCTTTTATATATCTATATATATCTTAATACCTGTATGTATATCTTGTGCCTTAAGTTGTAGCTTCGTGTGAACATTTTGCGCTTTTCAATCTCTGTTTTTGAGCTTAATTCTTCATCGGGCTTCTAGAATTATTATTTCTTTATATATATATATATATATATATATA
>NC_029792.2:66672477-66678694 GCF_000816755.2 Arachis ipaensis | reverse complement strand
TGTTTGTTTTTGAGCTTAATTCTTCATCGGGCTTCTAGAATTATTATTTCTTTATATATATATATATATATATATATATATATGTACTAGCTTTAGAATTTTCGTAACCTTTGATTAACCTTTGCTTTACGGCGCGATGTAAGGCTTAAAGTAATTAGGGTGTTACAAAAATAACCAAATTTAGCATCCTCAACTTTGCTTGCATTAGGAACCTTCAGACGCCTAACAAGGATCCTCCCAACCTACATCTGAAAAGTGACAACATATGTATGGGATGAGAATTGGAGGTTCTCAGCATGGTAACGATGCCCATATAAATAATATATAAGGTCCCAGAAAAGCTAGAGGCCATCCTAGAACTTTGACACTTAGTTAAAACTTAAAGGATTAATTAAACCAGATTTTTGGGTACACAATCTAAGGTTTTTCAAGTTATAACTCAAATAATAACTTAATCTTGTAAATCTTGCTTCTTCCAGCCCTCCGAAACACTGGTGGAACTACCCTCGTCACGCCTCCGCCAAACGAGAGATCTCTCAGTTGCAAACACAAACAAAACAGATAAGGAAAGCACAGATATAGATAACAGTTATAGCAAATAAAACAAGTAGCAGATAAGCAGAGATAAAGCAATTAAGCAAACTAAACAATGCATACTCAAGCAAAACATACAAATGCACATGATGTGTGCCTGTCGTACAGGCCGTGGGCTCACGTGTCGGTTACTATGCTAGAGCCCGACACACCTAGTAGCTAATCCAGATAACGTCTCTCTGACATGCCTCCACACTCTTGGGATTTAGTGTCTGTCACACTCTTGGGATATAGTGCCCGTCACACTCATAGGATACAGTGCCCGTCACATATCCTGGGATAAAATGTTCCCACACTCTTGGGATATAGCGCCCGCCACGCTCTTGGAATGTAATATCTGCGACGCTCATGGGAAATAGTGCCTGACTCACTTCCCAGGGTAAAGTGCTCCCACACTCTTGGGATATAATGCCTGCCACATTCTTGGAATATAGTGCCAATCACACTCATGGGATAAAGTGCCCGACACACTTTATAACAGAGAGAAAATGATGCAACAAAACAAAATAGAACATACATTCACACTTCACATTCATAACCATTGTCTTCATAATCACTTTCAATCATTCTTCTTCCTCATTTCTTACCCTGAGCAAGTGGACAACGCCACTGTATCTTACCCGGTCTCATATATCTCAATCAATCTCATCATATCTCATTCAAAGTTCATAATTAACTTAGTTCTCCTTATTCTTCTTTCTTATAACCAACCTCATCATCAAACACCTCTCAACTCAGCCATATTTCATTACTAATCGTTATGTTCATTACTTATTTCTTATTCAACATTACTAACACTTCATTAATTCAGTTAACTCTTTGCAAAACCCTCCAAAGTATCTCCTCAACTTATTTAACAAACTCATTCCCGTTCTAAGGCTTGAAGATTCACTAACGGACCTTAAACAAGTGTAAAAGAGGTTTGCAAAGCTAGAGGATTGGTTAAACATTCAAAATTCTCATTTTTGGCTAAAACAGGGGACTCACGTACGTAGTCATGAAAAAAATCAGTTTTATACACTAACTTCCGACGCTTATAACTTCCTCTACAAAACTCCAATTTTCACAAACTTTATATCGTTTTAAAGCTTTCAAATTTGTCTTTAATTGGAAATAGATCTCATTCAAATCCAAATTCTGAGGCTCAAGGTATGATCTGCCAAAGTTTGTTAAAAATCTATTTTTATCAAAAGAGCTCAAAACCTCTATTTTCCAAATCCTCAATTTCCAACCAAAGTTTCATGTCTCAAACAACATCAAATATAGTCCAAACAATCCCATACCCATTTTGTCCCTTCTACAACATATCAATTCTCAAATTGTGACAATTCTATCCCAACCATTTTCAATCAAAATAATGCAATTCATCAATACATCAATAATTATACTCAAACCATCAAGTCTCATCAACCATCATCAAAGGCTCATCAATCATCATCACAAACTTATCACAAACTCAATATTTCACTAAAATCACTAACATTAGCAAGTTCACAA
Organism: Arachis ipaensis; assembly: GCF_000816755.2. NCBI lineage: Eukaryota > Viridiplantae > Streptophyta > Magnoliopsida > Fabales > Fabaceae > Arachis > Arachis ipaensis. The sequence continues at coordinate 66,676,603 of NC_029792.2, read as the reverse complement.
CATTTAATCTATTCTACGGTCAACTAGCCTAAGTTTTCACAATACATTATATATTATCTATGAGAAACCAAAACCATACCTTGGTCGATTCCTCCTTAAGCCTGAAATACCACAAACACCATCATCCCACCAGTGTCCCAAATGCCAAAATATACACCAATAACAACTCAACCTCCAAGGTCCAAAATCAAGCTTTCAAACACTACCAATTTGGTTCCAAATCACATAAATACAATCTAATTTCACACCAACATGAATAAAATCAATATAGAGTTTACTAATTTAATAATTTCACAAGGATTAGTGGTTTCTCACCTTACCAACGAGAGTTTGGGACAAGACCCAACAACCCATAAAGCCGATTTGATCCTATACACCAAAATTCAACAAAATCTCAACACAAAGGCTTAATATTTTCAAAAATGAAAGGGTGAGCAGCTGGAAAAGAAGCTGAGGCTTACCTTCCAAATTGTTTGGTAGGTTTTATAGAGCTCGACACTATGGTCACGTGGCCGTAAACGATGCGGCGATCGGAGCTCGGAAGTGAAAGTTATGGGAATTTAAATTCAAAATGAGGGTTTGTTGTTCTTGCCCGTTCCCCGCTTACTCTTAGCATGTGTCTCTTGCTTTGGGAGAAGGAGAAGAGCTACTGCTCTTTATATATGGGGAGTTGGGTTGGGCCTTGGGCCCATTATGGATCCGGTTCGCTCGAATCGGTCTATTTGGCCTAACTTTAGGCCAAAACCTTTAAAATTAGCGTCAAAATTCATATTTAAAAATAATTAATTTATTAGATAATTATTTATTAATTACCCGGGATTTACACGTTAGAGTAAAGATAAAGCGTTATATCCGCAGGTCCTAACCACTTAGTCAGCCGACACTTTTCTCACGGACATCTATATATCCCTTTAGACCTAAACGTTCCATGCTGAAGACATGCGCAACAAATGCGTCAACCCCCTCAAAGAATTCAGGTTTTAAACACTCTATCATACATCCATAGACGATGACTTGGAATCATATTGAAACACACACCCTAGAATTCAACGAATAACATAAATTATAATCTTTTTTTTAGGAAATCTGGCTAATTGTACCCTATAATAGAATCTTTCTCCAAATATAATTATCATTTTTTGACAAACCAAACATTTTAAAACAAATTAAACAAAATTTCGGCAGAACTTTCCTTTAATTCAGAGACATCCATCAAATAAATATAACAATTTTCACAGAGAAAACAGCTCCAGGCATAAATTAGAACAAACAAGAATTCATTAACACATCAAATCCTAACCGTTCTAGTGTGCAACCCCATATAACTCTATAATTTTCCAGCAAACAAGGATTTCGAGAAGGCGCCTCTACATGACCTTCTCTCACTTCCGTCCTAAAACGCTATCTTAGAAAAAGTAAGTCCAACATAAAACTTAAACAATTGATTATAGTTAGAGATAAAAAACATATTTCCAACACAGATGCACAGAACATGAAAGAAGCAAAATCCAATTGATCTCAAAGAAATAGCACTGTCCTAATAAAAAAAATTTATTTAACTCACAAGACGAAACTAATTAATTCAATAAACTATACAAAGTCTTCCAACAATGTTGAGCACTTTTAGTCTCACTCTACTTAACCTATCTCAACTTAATTTAACTTCTATTTACATTAAACTAACAGAAGAAATCCTAATCACACACTTCATTATCCTAATTTTATCAATAATTTGATAATAAAATACATAACAAAATTCTAAACACACAAAAAAAACTGAAGAAACTAAAACCCCTAAACCAAACTCTAATCACTATCTTCTTTACCAAATTTAATCAATGATTTGGTAAAATACCTAACAAAATCCTAAACTCACAAAAAAATTTTGAAAAATTCTAAAAGAACTATACCAAATCCTAATCACAATCTTTATTACACTAATTTAATCAATAACTTCATAAACTACTTAACAAAAAAATCCTAGATTCACATAAAAATCTTAAAATAGTAAAAAATATGCAGAAATTACCTCTGATGGTGGCTGCAGGATGCAGGAGGCGTGGTGGTAATAGGAGGCGGCAATGACGGTAACAACGTCACTATCATCGATGACAATGACCACGAACATGAACGGCAGCATTTCCGACGGCTCCAGGCATTCCCGATAGCTCTGGCAACAAGAATGTCCAGCGGTGGCGGCAGTAGAGGCTCTAGCAGGTGGTGGCGACGATGGCAGCTTGTCAGCCGACGAGGGAACACGAGAGGAGAGAGAGAAAGAAGAGAGAGAGTGAGTTTCCAGAAGTGAGAGGAAGGGACTTCGTGTTTGAATTTTACTCCAATATTACCGTTGAATTTACTGGCAGAACATTTCGATGATAAATTGCGTAAACACAACGTTTCACTAAACCCTATTACTGTCAGTGAAATTCGACGGTAGATCTTCCGATATAGTTGGTGCCACTAAAATAATATTTCGCGCCACTTCTCACCGTCGGATTTAAAGTCGAAACATCAAATCCAACGGTAAAAAATTCGGGGAACCAAAGCTAGCTTGTATTCGACGCAAAAACTAATGCAAAATCCGACAATAATGGACGCCGTTAAATCTGACAATAATTTCTACGGTATTCAATGTGTTTCTTATAGTGGTTACGAAGAAAAAAACAAATGTAATCAATCAAATTAATGGAAAGTAGAATTATAAAAAGGAGAAGAAAACAAGAAAACAATGATAAAGTATATGTAGTATATATAAAAGAACCATAAATGTATTAAAAAACAATTAACCATGATGTTTAAGAAGAAGGAAAAAGAACATTGATGTATTTGTAAGGGTGATTGTGGTGTAGAAAAAAAAAGAAGAAGAATAAAGTGTATAGTAAAAAAAAAATAATTACTTAATCTTAGAGTAGAATTTGTGCTGATAACGTGTTATTAAAATAAGGTTATGCTTTGAAAGGAGAGAAAAGAGAAAAGAGAATAGAGAGAATTATAGATGATTTTATTAATTATTGTATTATTCAGAGGACATAAAAAAAATTATTTATAGTCAAAAGACCTAACTCCTAACTCACTCAATTAAATTATATTTATAATTGTCTCTATCTACTTAAATATTAAAATGCAGTTACAATTTAGAATATTCATAAAAAAAATATATTTGTAACATATTTTTTTTTTATAATATCCATCCGATCACTAGGCATTCCCTTCCACCCATTCTTCTTCCCGTAAAGGTAAATTCGTGTGTGTCTTTTTTTTTCTAATTTTATATGTTGTCTTGGTCAAGTGACCACATAAATTGAGAAATCGAAAAGTTCTGGAAACAAAGGAGGGAGAGAGATAAAAACCATTTTATTCTCCTTTTTTTTTTCATGTAATGGTAAAGAGTATTTTCAATAAAAGGTAGGAAATTNNNAGAATGTCCATTAAATAATTCATAGAATTGAATATTCTCAAATATACAACATTCAAAGATGAGAGACATCTTATAATTATTTTAGCAACACAATTCAATTTCTGTGCATACAAGTTTTATAGAATAACTTGTTATTTAAATGTGTTACTCTTAGTTATGTATAGCTCATATATATTGAGTGACACAATTTACTCTTCTCCGTGTCACAAATATAAACCTTATTGAGTGTGATGACTCTCTCAACTAATATTCAATAATATAAATTGAGTAACAATTTCAATCCCAATATTTACTTCACAATAGGATAGCATAGTTATTATTAGAATCGAAACGGATCGCATGGTTTGATCGTTTATATATTTGAATTGGTACAGATAGTCGAATCCGTTAAAAACCTGTCGATTCAAGTGTGAACTGTGTGCAAAAATTTGACTGATGCACAGTATGCCAACAAACCACGTGAAATATAAAAGAAAGTCTTCCAATACGTGATCCAAAAGCGTTGTAATGAGGCATATAACTCTGCTTTTCAATAAGTTCTAGGCAACGTGAGACTTCAAGGAGTATAAAATAATTCCAAAATACTAAAAGTAAGGCTCAAATCCAGATTAGATAGTATTTATTTTGTCACTAGGCTATGTTATCTTTTTTATGATTTAGCGGGCTAAATAAAATATATATTATAAAATCTTCAACTAAATAGTATTT
>NC_029792.2:66658435-66672389 GCF_000816755.2 Arachis ipaensis | reverse complement strand
AAAGCATATATTATATATAAACTATTAATAAATTATTGAAATCCAAAAATACTAATTACTTTAACATAAAAAAAAATTATTGTGAAAAGAATGAAATAAAATTTTAACTAATATTCTAAAAATTGGTTTGAATCGATCAGTGTGATCTGTCGAACGGAAAACTATTGTAAAAGTCGATTCGGGTGATATGCAAAATAGCCTAGGCCTTAAACTACTATCGAACCAGAAAACTGGTCAAAGGCTGGTTGGTTCAATAAAACAGAGTAACTCGTTCGATTTTATAAAACTTCCTCCAAACTATTTTGTGTAAACAAAAGACACAAAAGCAGAAATTTAAAAAAAACCTCTAATTTTCTAAAACTCAAGTCCTCCGTCTTCAATTCTGTATAGAAGAACAACACTGAATTCAAAAGAAAAGGTTCCTAAACAAGTGAACTCCAGAGAATCTGGTTCTACGCTTGAACCCAACTAGAGGATGAGAGAGAGGATGAGAGAGAGAGAGAGAGGGGGGAAACACAGAGCGGGGTAGAGTATGGGAACGACATCAACATTCGAAGGATCCTAGGGTTTGGAACAGAGAAGAATACTATCGACTGAAAAATGAGTCTTTCTCCATCTTTGTTGACAATTTACCGGGAGATATCTCAAAGAAGAAATTATTTCACCTTTTCACCTGGACAGGAAGAATCAATGACATTTATCTTTCTCGTAAGCAGAAAAAAGGTATGATATATCTTTTTGCATTTATACGATACACGACGAAAGGGGGGCACTGAAGGCGATAACGAAAATGGATCGCATGCGATTACGTGGGAAGATAGTCTCAGTTCAAGAAGCGAAGTATAAAAGGCTAGTAAAGGAGAAGGTAAGAAGAATTTAGGCCGGAAGTGGCGAACAGACTACGGTTGAGAATAGGCGGACTCAACGTGGGGACAATTTGCATATGGATACAGGTGAAGGAGTGACGATGAAGAATACGTCGAATAGGGACCCAAACGGTAATGGCTGGACGAAGAAGGTTGAAGTAACAGTTGCATAAGAGAATATAGGTTGGCTAGCAAGGAGTTTAGTCGGGGGGACGACCATGGCCATAGATCTCAATGCACTGAAGAAGGCAGTTAGCAAGAATGTGCCTCAGGTTGTTCAAGTCCGGGAATTAGGAGCGTATAAGACACTATTAACTTTTGACACTGTGGAGCATGCGGAGGAGTATTATACATTCAAAATGAATAGCCTTCTGCAAGTTTTTCATAGTGTTTAGAGATGAAAAGAATCGGAACGAAGTGAGACTAGAAGTGTATAGTTAGAATGTTTTGGAGTGCCACTGCATGTGTGGTCCGCAGAAACATTCAAAAGGATAGGTGGGCAATGGGGGGAAGTGGTACGGTGTGATGAGGTGATAGAATCAGAATTATCATTCAGTTCTGGTAGAGTCCAAATCGATACTTGTATGTTTGATGTTATTAGTGAATGGATTCACATAACGGTCGGTACTAGTGGATTCGATGTTTTTGTGAAGGAGGTGGGACGTGAAAAATATGGAGCAGAGAGCATGATGGTAGGTAAAAATATGCAAACGATGAAGACCAACTATGATGTAAGTGGCAAGGAATAAAGACGCTGACACCGATGTTTGATCCGGTGGCTGAATTTGTGGAAGGAGGGGTGAGAAATCACGGAGAAGATAAGGGTAGAACAGTAATTCATGATTTATTTTTGAATGACTGGAATCAGGCACATTTACTACCAATCAAGGAAAAAAGGTTACCTAATTTAAATGCATTAATGGATTTTGAAAGAGGCAAAGATTTTGGGGATTCTAATTTTTTAACGGACGAGGATTCAGACAGAACGGTAACACAAGGAAATTTTATTTCAAAAGGAAGGATAAATGTGGGTGTAATAAAGGCTGGAAGAAGAATTTTAGTGGGCCACGGTAGTAATAAGGAGTGTAAAAATAAAAGCATGATGGGTGACTGGGTAATGTGGGCCTTAATGGTTGTGGGCTCACAAATGATTATGTCCAACATAATTCTTTAGATGAAGGAATGAGCCTTGAACGGTGGGCTCAAGCTGGAGCGGGTAAGGAAAAAGCAACGCGGGTTGAAGTGGAACAAGTAGATGAAGAAAGAAGCGCCGATAGGTTCTCTTCAAGAAGTAGCTCCTGCGCGCCGATAGAACATGAGCAGCCACCAGCGAGACTCGTACAGGAAGTGTCAGGTAACGTGCCGAACCAAAATAACATTGACCCATGGAGAGGGGATGCGGGGCAGATGGCGTCGGGGCCAAGCAATATACCACTTGCGCAGCTGAAGAAGGATGGTAAACGAATAGCGCCTGGGAGCGGGATCTGCGATAGGGTTGGGGACAAAAAAAATGGAGCTGTTCAAATTACAGTGGCGGCAAGCTGTGAAGTAGAGACACACAATGAAAAAGAGGGACATGGTGGAACCAATGAGCAGGCTAATCAGAGCAATAAAAGGACTTCTGGTCCAGTAGAGGCAAGAGGCGAAGAAGGTGAGATTATCCCAGAGACAGTGACCGTTTGCACGGAACAGTGTGCGCATGGTGAAGAGGGAAAAAATGAAGACGGGGAACACAACTCTACCTCAGGGTACCGGAATGTAATGTCTGATGAAGAACTGAAGCGGGAGGAACAGTTGAAGGAAAATAGGAAAACTTGGGAATTAGCAGTGGAATTAGGTACAGTCTTACATGATGAAGATGAGGATATTATGGCAATACTTCAAGCTCAAAATAAAGAAATTGCAAATAGGAGGAGACTGGCGAAACAGAAAGAGAAAGCAAGAAGAAGCAGACCTAAGAACTACAAAAAAGTGTGTACAAATATTTTTAAATGATTTATAGTTGCTGGAATATTAGGAGCTTAGGAGGTGATGGAAAGCTGAGAATGATTAAAGATTTGAAAAAGAGTTGTAGATTAAACATGTTAGGGTTGATTGAAACTAAGCGTGAAGTTTTGACTAAATTTGATGTCATACGCATTTGGGGAAATGACATGATGGGTTGGGATATGTGGAATCTGTAGGTGCTTCTGGAGGTTTACTGCTTATATGGGATGATATGTTGTTTAAAATGAATAACTGCTATAAAGGGGAACGTTGGCTTTGTGTAAAGGGGATGATGACTAATAATAATGTTAGATGTGCGTTCTGTTTGGTGTATGGAGCACATGAGAGAGCAAAAAAATTGGTGATGTGTGTGGAGTTGAGTTATATTGTGGGATTGTGTCAGGTGCCTTTTTGCTTCATGGGGGACTTCAATGAAATAATGCAAGTAGAGGAAAGAAAGGGAGCAAGTAGATTACCGGGATCTGCAGAAGAATTTAAGTTTTGGGTACAGGATATGCAGCTGTTAGACCTCCCTCTTAATGATCGTAAATACACATGGTTCAGGGGCCAACAGTGTAGTCGCATTGACAAGGTCCTGGTTAGTGTAGATTGGATTGGAGCGCTTCCGGATACTCGCTTGAGAGGTGGACCTCGTGTGCTATCAGACCATTGCCCGTTGATTGTGGAAGACACAGGGGTGAAGGGAGGCGCAAGACCGTTTAGACGCGTGGTTTACGCATGAGGGTTTTCTGAGGATGGTAAAAGAGGAATGGAGGCACTTAGGAGACATTCAGTTCACCAGCAAGCTGAAGGCGCTAATGGCTCCCCTGAGAAGATGGCATAGAGACAATTTTAGTAAGAGATTTGAGGATGAGATAAAAAAGATTGATGACATGGCAAGTGATGGCACATATGACGGTACAATAGAGGCTAGACGCAAAGCTTTGGTGAGATGCCATGAAAAATGGTATGTTTGGAAGGAAATTCAATGGAAGCAGATGTCTGAAGCTCGGCATGCAAGGGATATGGACAAGAATACTAAGTACTTTCATCAAATAGCTTCGGCTGGAAGAAGGAACAACAGAATTGATGCACTGTTACTACATGGGAGATTGGTTTAAAATCAGGCCAGAATAAAGTTTGCTATTAGAGGGTTTTATAAAGATTTGTATCGGTAGGAATATGCACCATTGATTGGGTTTCGGGAAGGGCTAGTGATGAAGTTAGAAGGAGATGAGGCTACAACATTAGAAATAATTCCTTCTGCTGAGGAAATTAAAGAGGTTGTTTGAGATTGAGTCAACAAAAGCTCCAGGCAATGACGGGTATAACATGAACTTCATTAAGAAGTGTTGGGATGAGATTGGTCATGAATTCACTGCAGCTGTATTAGGTTTTTTCCAAAGTGCCAAATTACCAACGGATGTGAATGTAACTTGGGTGGCGTTAGCCCCTAAGTTTGTGGGCGCTAAGGAGATCAAGGACCTAAGGCCTATTAGTATGGTGGGGTGTGTGTACAAAGTGAATTCGAAGGTTTTGGTAAAAAGGATGAGTTCAGTGATGCCAAGATTAGTGGGAGAGACACAGAGCGCTTTTGTGAAGAGACGGAAAATACATGACGGCGCCCTCATTGCATGTGAAACAGTTCAGTGGCTGAGGATGAGCAAGAAGAAGGCAGCGATTATAAAGTTAGATTTTCAAAAGGCCTATGACAGGGTCAGGTGGAGCTTTGTGGATATTGTTCCACAGAAGATGGGTTTCGGGCATAGATGGAGAGCATGGGTTAAGGAATGCGTAAGTACAACCTCTATGTCGATTTTGATTAATGGGGCACCGTCCAAGCCGTTCAAGATAGAGAGAGGTCTAAGACAAGGAGATCCGCTATCTCCATTCCTGTTTGTTCTCGTGGTTGATGTCTTACATAGGATGGTGGGAGAAGCAGTCAGGAATGGACGCATATCTCCACTGCTAGTTGGGAGGGATAACATAGAACTGTCACACTTACAGTTTACGGATGACACTATTTTGTTCTACCCACCAGAGACCGAGACAATCTTGAATTATAAGAGGCTCCTGCGATGTTTTGAACTTATGTCTGGACTAAGCATCAACTTTGACAAATCGAATTTGATTTCCGTTAATTGTGAGTCGGAGTGGGTGACGAATATGTGCGGGATACTAGGGTGTACTGAAGCGGTTCTACTTGTAAGATACTTGGGAATCTCCTTAGGAGCAAATCCTCGACTAGTGAAGACATGGAAACCGATTATGGATAAGGTGGAAGAGAAGCTCAGTCTTTGGAAAGCAAAGGTACTTAACAAAGCTGGGAAGCTAGTTCTTATCAAGTCTGTGCTTAATAGCTTGCCAGTCTACTACCTTAGCTTGTATAAGATGCCAAAAGGGGGTAGCACAGAAGTTGATCGCATTGCAAAGGAATTTTTTATGGAGTAAAGAGGATGGAAATAATGGTATGCCTCTTGTTAAATGGGAACTGGTGCAGGCGCCAAAAAAGCTGGGAGGCCTGGGTGTGGGGGACGCTGTGGTTAGGAATACAGCGCTTCTGTTTAAATGGTGGTGGCGGTTCTTGAAGGAGGATTGTCCGCTGTGGAAAAAGATTGTATGTTCGTGTAATGGGTTAAATCCAAATATGATGTTAGCAAATTAGACATTACATACAAGAGGGGGTCCGTGAAAAGATATCTGTCAATTGAAGTTTAAGGAGCAACACGTGAAAGAGAGATTTCCGAGGCTCTTCTCTGTTTCAAACTAGCAAGGATCTGTTATAGGGGTTTGTGGGTTTTGGGACGGGCTAGAGTGGATATGGAATTTTCTTTGGAGGAGAGAATTATTTCAATGGGAGTTGGCACTTGTTAACCAACTCCATGAGAGGCTAAGGCCAGTTAAATTATCACCTAGTAGAGAGGATAGAGTGGTGTGAAAATTTGATAAAACAGGTATTTTTTCTACTAACTCTTTTGTGCAAGTGCTGCAGACAGAAATTGTATCGGAGGAAGTCGCGAGTTACAACTTTACTAGCTCAATTTGGAGAGCTTTGATTCCGCCAAGAATTGAGCTCTTTGCTTGGTTTATTTTAGTGGGAAGGGTAAATACCAAAGAGAGATTGAATAGATTAGGCGTCATCCATCTAACTGATAATACCTGTGTTTTGTGTAAAAAAGATGTAAAATTTGTCCACCATTTGTTTCTTTGCTGTGAGTTTACTTGACAGGTGTGGTGTGCTTGGTTGACTTACTTTGATAGAGTGTGGGTTGTTCCGGGGACGATCAAGGAACTGTTCGAGAGTTGGATAGGAGAACCTATCAGAAAAGTTGAGCAGAATAAGCGGTTGGTTGGTTTTTGTGCAGTAATTTGGAACATCTGGATGGAACAAAATGCAAGAATATTTAAGAATGAAGAAGGTAGCATTGAGGACATCAAAAAGAGGTCAGTGTTGAGCTTCAAAGAGTGGTCTGGTGCCGATCCATGTGGTTGTTGATGGCAATGCCGGAGATGACAATGGATTAATCGCATTAGTATGTCCTGTTTTTCTTTTTCTTTGCGTCATGACCTATTTTGGTGCTCCACTTTTGTGTGTTGAGCTTTTCTTTGTTAAAAAAAAAAAACAAGTGAACTCCGGCCTTCAGCCGCTGTCCCCATTGGCTCTAGCTTGAAGATGGTAATGGGTGTCTACTTATTAAAATGCTCCTCCTTCCCATCCCTTCCTCGTCACGGGCTCCTGTTTAATTATCTCCACAAAGATAGTGAATTTTTGCGGGTATCCATGGGTGTTGGCTTTAATTTTTCTCCCTCAAACAAATTTATCACAAAACATATAAAATTATCTATCAAAAATTCAACAAAGTATAACATAAAGTAGCACAATTCAAAGTTCCAAACATAATTTAACGTAATCTAATACAAACATTAAATATTCAATATGACAACTTATCACTTTTATATATAAGCAAGAGTATTTTAGAAAAAATTTTTTGTAAGAATTTTGTGGGTTCTGATGGGGAGGGTACTTCTACCTCATTCCCATCCGCATTTTTTCACGGGGTGGGTTCTCGGCATTGTGGCAATTTCGCAGTCCCCATTTAACCACCCCACGATCATAAGTTATTTTCACATATACTCATTTTTACAGTTAGGATTAGAATTATGTGTAAATGAGCAAAAATGGTATAAGAATTTTAGTAAAATTTAAGATGAAATTATTAAATAAATTTTATGTACTTTGCTAAAAGAAATCTAACACTAAAACTCTTGTCCATTATCTCACTATTGAATCCAAGTAATTATCTTAATTAGAAACTTTAAATATTTCATTAATTTCTTTTAATTTATAATATTAAATATTAAATGTCAAAATATTCAAATTAAATTCTGATTTGTCTTTATTTCACAATTAATTGAATTTCGAGCTCTCAATTATTGAGTTTAATCATTTTGATTCAACAAATTTTAAACTCTCAACTAATTATTGGCCATTAGAATAAAATTTAGCTAACGAGTTATAATTCAAATGGCATAATCTTTCCATACTCACTTAGAGGTTGCAGATTCGAATCTACCTATCTTTGATAAAAAAATTAGAATAATTTTTAAATTGATTATTTGTCATTTATTGGATTAATTACTGAATTAGTTTAATTAAATATATAGTGATCATTATTGGTCATCAATTGAATCAATTTTTTGCCATTACTCATTAGAATAAATTTTCAATTGATTGTTAGTCATTAATTGGAATATTTGGATATAGATGATCGCTAACAAATCTTAATGTTAGTCTTAGAAATTTGAAAGCTTGATATTCTTTTTGTTATTTGATAGATGAAATCATAAGATCGGTTATATGATAGGTTGAATTTGGGTTTAACAAATTAAATTAATAAATCAATAATTAGAGCAATTTGATGATCAATTTGATTCTCAGAATCTTAATAATGATTTAGTTATAATAGATTTAACTGATTCAATTAGTATTCCAATAATAAATCGGTAACCTAATAACTCAGTAATGTGACTGGATAATTGTGGATTCAATTCTGTCAACTAATTAAGGAGGATATTCTTCTAGTAACTTATTAAGGAATGCTATTTTACCAATGCAATACGTAGTTGGTAACTCCAACTACGAATACATATGGGGTCTTGATTGTTGTTTTACAGAATTACCTTTATAGATTTTTCCTTTTCTCATGTAGTCACACCTGTCAACTTCGATAGTTAGATTTGGTCTTAAATTATTTCTCCCCAAAACATAAATTTTGTTTGTTTGATTTGTCTCCAAAAATACACCCTTTTTTTTCTACGAATTGTAAAGCTTCGTGGACTGTTTATCTTCCTTAACGCCACGTGCGAAACTGCGCTGTTATAGTTGACTCTTCCAAAGATTAGCTTACGACTGATGTTGAGGTATGTAGTCTCCGACCTTCCATTGTTTTATGATGTTTTATGCTAGTAAGCATTGTTAGTTTGGACATAGCTACTGGTTGTTTTACCTTGCTGAAATCAATTTTAATATTTGAGTTTTGATTCGATGATTATATCAATACTTCTGATTTTGATGATTTTGGTTTTTTTGTTTGATTGTTAACGGCGTTTGGTGGGAGAAAATAGGGGGCAATGTGACACAGCTAGTTTGATGTGAGTTCCATTTGATGGGACATAGGAGGAGGGGGTTCTGTGTGATAGACACGGCTGTCACACGACCTATATGAGAAATTAGCATAATGTGACACGACCTGTATGAGAGATTAGAGTTGTTTGTCTAGTCTCAGTATTTTGTAAACCCAACTAAGAAACCCATAGTGAATATGTTATTAATCATTGGTTAGTAGAGGCAGAGTTTTCGGTTATTACCCAAACAAAAATACGGTTGTTTTCTAGAGAAGTCATTTGGTTTTTTATGTAAATTCTTTTGGTTGCATTGAAATGTATTTATTTGATTCACTGTGTTTTGTTTGATCATGTGTTTATGTTGTTGGTATAGGCATCTGTATTCAGAGGTTAATTTTTTCGACCCCTTTGTGATTTTGATCCAGGAAACATTGGAAATGTGTTATTAATTGAGTACCATCATGGAATATCACTCAGAACTTGATGATGATTTTTACTTTATTGGCATGGAATTTGAGTCTATAGATGCAGTAATCGAATTTTACAACATCTGCGGGAAAAAGAGTTAGCTTTGACTGGAGGAATAGGAGTTTGAAAAAGAATACCTATCCGAAAGAGCAAAGTCGAAGAGCAGAGCCGAATCTAACATTGATGAAACAAGAAAGACCTATCTGAAAAGATCTGTAGGGTGCAAAGCTAGGATGATTGCCTCTTTCGATGTTGGTGGTAGTTGGATTGTTAGGGTAGTTGAGCTTGAAGACTGTCACAAACTAAACTACACTAATTCGAGGTTATCAAAGAGAAATAAGGTTATTTCTATGCAGGTTAAAAGGACTTGCCAAATTGATTGTCAAGTTGGAATTTAAGTGTGTAAAACATTACAGAAGCTGCTTAATCATGCCGGTGATGACTGGAAATTTGCACAACACAAATTCCCCTGGCAAGTGTACCGAATCGCCAAGTAATAACTCACTGTTGAGTGAGGTCGATCCCACAGGGATTGATGGATTAAGTAATTTTAGTTAGGTGATTTATCTAGTCAAGCAAATATTTGATGATTTTGCGTAATGGAATGAACAGAATGTAATTGACAAAGACAGTAAATATGCTGAATCTAAATTGCTGAATAGTAAAGAGCTTAAAGTAAATTATGTAATAGTAAAGAGCGAAAACTTAAATGACAAGAAATTAAAGAGCTGAAACTTAAATAGGAAGAAAGTAAAAGCAAGAATGTAATTGGCAATAAAATGTAAATTGCATGAATTGTAAAGGGGTTCTGGGTGCTAGAAGTCAAAGGAATTAGGAAATTCAAAGCAATTGAAATGAAGAACAACAATGGGTGAGATTCGTTAGGGATTGGAGATATTATGATCCTTCATGAATTAATGGGTCTCAACTTCATTCTCAATCATATGAAGTAGATATATGGCGGATTGTAAATAATTGAGTTCCAATTCCTTGGCAACCCAATTTCTCTTAACACAATCAATTGCTAATTCCTTGATCTAATTGTTCATGAGAAGACGTTAAGTTTAAATTTCTAATCCATAAGCCACAAAACCCTTAGGATCTCAATTCAAAGAGGTTATATGTCACGTACCAACTAAGAATGTGTTGATCAAAAGAGTTATGAGGGAGAAGCTTCAAACTGAATCCTATGATCCCTTTTCCAAGGCTCACATAGAGATTCAAGTAGATCCAAACCCCCTTTCGGTAGTGAATGGATCTATGAAGCACAAAAGCTTTCCCTTAGCTACAACAAGCGGATTGAGAAGAAGAAGAAGAATTGCATTAATTCATTGGAATTACAATAGAGCTCCTCCCCCTAATGATTGGGGATTTAGTTGATCATTGCTCTCAAAACAATTGAAATAAATTGAAAATTGCATGAAAGTAAACCAAATGTGGCATTAAAGTAATACCTTGAGTGTGTCTGGATGTTGGTGAGGATGTTGGCGTTGGTGTGGCTAACGCTCCAAATGTGGCATGGTCGCTGGCGTTAGTGCTGGCATTAGTGTGGCTAATATTGCCACTAACGCCACAAATCATCCTTGTCCAACGTTATCGCTGGCGTTAGTGTGGCTAACGCTACCACTAACTCCACAATTCTCCTTGGCCTAGCGTTATTGCTGGAATTAGTGTGGCTAACGCTGCTTTGTCCTTGCCCAACGTTGCCCCTGGCATTAGTGCGGTTAACGTTGCCACTAATGCCACCATCCTCATTGATCCAGCGTTATCGCTGGCGTTAGTGGGCTAACGTTGCCACTAACGCTACAACCTCCTTGAAGCTGGCGTTAATGTGGGCGTTACCAGCATTGGTAACGCCACCAATCCCTGCTTTCCTCTGCTTCTTCTTCCCTATCATCAATCAAACAAGTGCATCAAAACTTTGCTGAAATCACAAGATATTTCATCATTCATTGCATCCATCAGTTCTTGCATAAATCTCATGAAAATGATTATAATTCACTAATGTTTGATGAATCAAGACATGCATAGATAACTCATCCAAATGCTTGCTTATTACCAAAGAAGCGCATGAAACTAAGTTATAAACTAACTAAAATATCTTGTAAAACTAACCAAGATGCCTTGGCATCATCCGGCGGGCCTAATGACCTTAGTTTTTGGGAGAAAGATGTGAGGCATTTCATTGATTTCGATAGGAGGTCAATTGGGAAAGGAGACGATGGTAAAGTAGTGATGGACTACTTCAGACTGATGAAGGAGCAAGACAATCGTTTTTATTATGAAGTTGATTACGACAAAGAATGTTCGAATTAGTCTGATATTTTTTGCTAATCCTCGAAGCATTGTCACCAATGAGTACTTTGGGAATGTTATTAGCTTTGACACAACATACCTAACAAAAGAGTATGTCATTTGCTGTCTTTGTCAAGATTAACCATCATGGATAATCTATACTTCATGGATGTGGGTTACTTAACTCTAAAGAAAAGGCTTCGTTTGTGTGGTTGTTTAATTCTTGGGTGAACTATATGCTTGGACATCCTCCAGTAGCTATTGTAACTGACCAGTGTCCCTTTATGGGAGCTACTATCACTACAATAAATTAGCAGAATAGCGATCGACTTAGCGACCGATTTAGCAACCGATTCTGGTGGTCGCTAAAACATTGGTCACTAATTAGAAAATAGCGACCAACTTAGGTTGCTAACCATTAGCGACCGATTTTTGAGCAAGGCCACTAAACCTTCACCAAAGAGTATCGGTCGCTAAATCGGTCGCTAACATAATCGGTCGCTAAATGGTGACCAAATTTTGCGTCGCTAAATCGGTCACTGAGTAAATCGGTTGCTAAATGGCGACCCACTTTTTGGTCGCTAAATCGGTCGCTAAATTGGTCGCCATGAAATCAGTCGCTAAATTGGTTGCTAATTCCTGAACTAAAAATATAAATCGGTCGTTGTTCCTAATTTTATAATTATAAATTTTTACTAATTTTACATTTACAACTATTAAAACTTAATTTTCATAAATAATTATATTTCCACAAAATTTAACAAGAATCAAGAATAGATTAATTTTTTAAATAAATACCAAAACATTCACAATGTCTACATAGAAATATAGAATTTAAAATATTGAAAATTCTTAAATACATCAGATTTACGATCCACAATCTAAGACTAACACATTGTAAAAATAATTCATGAACAACATAACTATACTTTATCTAATATCTATTTAGACCTAGCAACTATATCTATCTCAGCTTGTACACTCTGGCATAACTCGAACCTCTTTTAAAGCCACCACATGTCAAAAATTGGTATGCATTTTTTGCTTTTTCCTCCCTCATTCTCTCTAATAAATCAACAGCTGAAAGAAGGAAATATTTAGAATAAAGTTGATACAATTCAGCTGCAACTATTAGTTTGAAGTGAATCCTCTTAATTAAGATCATAACTATATATAAATAATGGTTTAAATTCTAAAACATGTCATTGGGATGATAAATGGATGAATACATTATACGTACTTAGTAGTATCAAATAAAATATCACCTTTAGTATCAATAGAACTACGTTTGAATAATTGGAAATCCTCATAGCTCTTTCTTGTTGAAGATGTTCCCCATCGTCAATGTCCTCAATAATGTTGCTGTCAGATGCCACTATGGAATCGACTTCATCAAATGATTTGAGAGTAGCAATTTTCTTTTCATAATACTCTTTCTCCCCTATAAACATTGTACAATCTTAGTTCAAATTAAAATTAAACATATAAATAGAATGTCATTCAAGAACAAATTTACAGCACTTAATTAAGTTTCTTATATGACATTTAATTAAGTTTCTTGAATGACATTTAAATGTCTAATATTTTTCTTACAGCACTTAATTAAATGTAACTTGAAGCCTTACTCATTGAAACAGTGCAGATCCTCAAATTCCGCGAAGAGGAAGGAACACATGAGGGGAAAATTTGCAGGTGTTGCCTCTAGAGCTCCGTCTACAGTTGAAAGATGGACTATTCATTATTCATTAATATGTTCATTCTATTCTTAGTTTCATGTAGTACAGTCACACTCACGACGGCACTAATTAATTCCATTTCCATGGCTTCGTGTCTCAGTCACCATCAATTTGAAATGCACTACTCAATTATATGTTTGGATTATAAACTTTAGGTTTAAGTAGGTTGTGCAATCTAAGAATTTTTCTACAAAGAAATCATGGATGGACAAAAAGTGGCGGCAAGCAGTGTTAGCCCTCAAGATCGATTATTCACGCCATCGTACTTTTACTCTCCATATACTTTTCCATGTATGCAGCTAATTAATTAGTATAATCTCATTCAAAAGCATAAACAAAAAACTTTGTATAAAACAAATACTGTTCTCACCGCAGGTGCTGCCTCCAGAGCTCCGTCTGAAGTTGAAAAAGTCACATGCATAAGTCCGTTCTCCCCTTCACTAGCTAGTGGCCAAATATTTTATCACATGCACTGACACCATTCCCTGTTTTATTCTTTATACTCTTCTCTTCTCTACACTTCTTATCAATATCAGATTCTCTCAATATAAATAAGTAGAACTATTGGCATTAAACTTTTTGTAGCCATTGTAGCCATGTATCCGGTTCACGTAGAGTAGGAAAAGACAAAATGGATAAGGAATGGTATATAAAAGAATTAGTAGTTTATACATTATCAATACACTGAGTAGCTACTAACACATACAATAATGCATGAATTGATGATATATATGATATATGTGTTATTTAATTAATCCAAGTACTAGAGCTATATATTTGATACAACTTTTTTGCTCTTATCAACCAATGAAATGAAACCCTTAACAAGCTCCTCCTTAATCATGAATTGAACAAAAGCCGCAAAAACACTATGTACTATCATGAATAGAACATACTTGCATAGTTGTCCAACATGCAAGAGTCAAAGGTATGAAACTCTGCTTCCTTGAATGAATGCAAAACAACATCCATACTCAT
>NC_029792.2:66645839-66658252 GCF_000816755.2 Arachis ipaensis | reverse complement strand
TAAGAGATATGTTGAAATGGTTGCTCCAAGTTTTGCTAATGCTCCCAGGTGAAAGACTTTGAGAGATGAGTGTATGCGTTTAGAAATAAAGAAGAGTTAAATTGAATTTCAACAAATATGACACAGATCAATGTAATTTTCCATTAAACAAATTAAAAGGGGCTTCTAACTGTGCTCTATACCTCCAGAAATATGACAACTCTAAAATAGCATATAGTTTTCTTTCAATATGACAAATCTAAAACTCAGTATGAAAGATCATGACTGTAGCTGCAGGAGGTATAAAGTCAGTTTCTTAATGAAAAAGGACAATGGGGCCTGATGAATGGGATTTTGCGGTGATTTAGAATTTTTCAAAACAAGAATCATTTCGTCGATAGTATAGTTCAAACCGGCTATTAGATCCCGTCAATCAGAGTTTAATTCAATTTAAAATAACCGAGAGTAATTAAACCTCGGGTCATCTTCCCTAGGAACTAGTGACAACGAGCGTACAATTTTGGTTGTGAAAATCAAGGGGGTTTCAATAATAAGGTGAACAATTAAAGGAATAAAAGAACAATCAAAATTACAATTAATAAACTAATAAAGGAATAAAAGAACTATCTATGTCATATGGACAAGTAGTGCTTTAAAATGATGAAAATGTGGTTCAAAACATAAATGGAACCTTGACTTAGGATGAGTTATGGAATCGCATCCTTGTCATAACTGATGAGGGAAAGACGATTCCACACAAACTCACCGGCAAGTGTACCAGATCGCATCAAGTAGTAATAACTCACAAGAGTGAGGTCGATCCCACTGGGATTGATAGATCAAGCAAGTTTAGTGAGGTGATTAGTCTAGTTAAGCTAACAGTGGTGAATTGGGTGAAATTGATTCAGCAGAAAGTAAATTGCAGTGAATGTAAAGTGCAGAATGTAAATCAATAGAAGCTTAAAGAGTAAGAAAAGTAAATTGCAGCAAATATAAAGGGAGTTGGGTGCAGGAAAATTAAAGAAAGTAGTAGATCAGAACTCAGAACAATTGCAGAAGCTTAAAATTGCATGAAAGTAAATTGGCAGAGAGACAAAGATACAGGAAATTTAAATTGCATAGAAATTAAACTCAGCTCAAGCAAACTCAAATATAAAATTGCAGAAAGAAAAATTTGCAGAAGAGGATTATCAGAAATTGAAATTGCATAAGCGAAATTGAAGTCAATATTGGAATGTAAAAGTGCATAAAAATAAAAGTGTTTCAATAGAGCCTTCTATTCTACTCTTACTCCTACTCCTACTGCTGCCTGCTACTACTGTAGCCTAAATAAATCTCTACTAAAATGCAACTGATGCCTTTATATAGGTGATGAGCGGATAATTTATACGCTTTTTGGCATTATTTTTATATAGTTTTTAGTATGTTTTAGTTAATTTTTATTATATTTTTATTAGTTTTTATTTAAAAATTACATTTCTGGACTTTACTATGAGTTTGTGTTTTTCTGTAATTTCAGGTATTTTCTGGCTGAAATTGAGGGACCTGAGCAAAAATCTGATTCAGAGGCTGAGAAAGGACTGCAGATGCTGTTGGATTCTGACCTCCCTGCACTCGAAATGAATTTTCTGGAGCTACTGAAGTCCAATTGGCGCGTTCTCAATTGCGTTGGAAAGTAGACATCCTGGGCTTTCCAGTAATATATAATAGTCCATATTTGATGACGCAAACTGGCGTTTAAACGCCCACTTTCTACCCTATTCTGGCGTTAAACGCAAGAACTAGCATAAAAGTTGGAGTTAAACGCCCAAACTGGCACAAAAGCTGGTGTTTAACTCCAAAAAAAATCTCTACATGTGAAAGCTTCAATGCTCAGCCCAAGCACATACCAAGTGGGCCCCGGAAGTGGATTTCTACACTAACTATTCTAGCTTACTCATTTTCTGTAACCTTAGGTCACTAGTTCATTATAAAAACCACTTTTAGAGATTCATTTTGTACCTCATGACATTTTACATCAGAACTTGTATTCTCTACGGTATGAGTCTCTAAAATCCATGGTTGGGGGTGAGGAGCTCTGCTGTGTTTCGATGAATTAATGCAATTACTACTGTTTTCCATTCAATCACGCTTGTTCCTATTCTAAGATATTCACTCGCACCTCAACCTGATGAATGTGATGATCCGTGATACTCATCGTTATTCTCACCTATGAACGCGTGCCTGACAACCACCTCTGTTCTATCTGCAAAAGCTTGAGTGCATATCTCTTGGGTTTCTAATCTAAGATTAGAACCTTCGTAGTATAGGCTAGAATTATTGGCAGCCATTCTTGAGATCCGGAAAGTCTAAACATTGTCTGTGGTATTTCGAGTAGGATCTGGGATGGGATGATTGTGACGAGCTTCAAACTCGCAAGTGCTGGGCGTAGTGACAGACGCAAAAGGATCAATGGATCCTATTCCAATATGAGTGAGAACCGACAGATGATTAGCTGTGCAGTGACAGCGCATTTGGACCATTTTCACTGTGAGAACGGATGGTAGCCATTGACAACGGTGATCCACCAACATACAGCTTGCCATGGAAGGAGCCTTGCGTGCGTGAAGAAGAAGACAGTAAGAAAGCAAAGATTCAGAAAACAGAGCATCTCCAAAACCTCAACCTGTTCTCCATTACTGCATAACAAGTGTTTATTTCATGTTCTTTTACCTTTTACAATTAAAACTAAGAATCATTACAGATATCCTGACTAAGAATTACAAGATAACCATAGCTAGCTTCAAGCCAACAATCTCCGTGGGATCGACCCTTACTCACGTAAGGTATTATTTGGACGACCCAGTGCACTTGCTGGTTAGTTGTGCGGAATTGCAAAAGTGTGATTGTGATTTCGTGCACCAAGTTTTTGGCGCCATTGCCGGGGATTGTTTGAGTTTGGACAACTGACGGTTTATTTTATTTCTTAGATTAGGAATAATTTATTTTTGTTGGTTTAGAGTCACTAAATTTGAGTCTTTTATTTGAGTTTAGTTTTATATTTTAAGTTTGGTATCAATTGCATGTTTTTATTTTGCTTTCATTTTTTCGAATTACATGTTGTTAGTTCTTTATTGATCTTCAAGTTATTCTTGTTTATTTTTCTTGTTTGATCTTTAGTCTTTCTTGTTTTGTGTCTTTCCTTGTTTTTCTTGAGCATTTTAGAATTATTAGTGTCTAAAGTATAAAAATTTTTAAGTTTGGTGTCCTTTGTGTCCCTATTTCCTTAATAATTTTCAAAATTTGTTCTTGGTGTTCATCTTGACTTTCAAAGTGTTCTTGGTGTTCATCTTGACACTCAAAGTTTTTTTTGTCTGTTTTCTTTGTTTTGATCTAAAAATTCTAAGTTTGGTGTCATTTTATTGTTTTTCTCTTTCCTCATTAAATTAAAAAATATCTTTTCTCTTATTTTACTTGATTTTCGAATTCTACCTTTAAAAATTCATATTTTTATTTTAAAACTTCTTATTTTATCTTATCTTAGTTTGGAATTTCAAAATTCAAATCTTTTTCAAAAATCATATCCAAGATTTTTCAAATTTTCTTAATTAATCAAGTATTTTAGTTTTCGAAACTTTTATTTTATTTTCCAATTATTTTATTTTATTTTATTCGGTTACTTTTAATTAAATAAAATAAAAATAAAAATATAATTTATCTGCAATTCATATCAATCCCTTTTTTTCATCATGGACATAAGTGGAAATGAACAGTCCAGAAGGACTCTGGGGTCATATGCTAACCCCATTACAGCTGCATATGGGAGTAGCATCTGTATACTTCCCATCAAAGCAAGCAGTTTTGAGCTAAATCCTCAGCTCATTATCATGGTGCAGCAAAATTGTCAGTATTCCGGTCTTCCATAGGAAGAACCTACTGAGTTTCTGGCACAGTTCTTACAAATTGCTGACACAGTACGTGATAAAGAAGTGGATCAGGATGTCTACAGATTATTACTATTTCCATTTACTATAAAAGATCAAGCTAAGAGGTGGTTAAATAACCGGTACCCACAGTAAGCATAAAAACATAGAAACCGTTATCAGACAAATTCCTGAATCAATTTTACCCTCCAAAAAGGATGACACAGCTGAGGCCGGACATCCAAGGCTTTAAACAAAAGGATCATGAATCCCTTTATAATGCCTAGGAGAGGTACAGAGGGATGCTAAGGAAATGTCCCTCTGAAATATTTTCAGAGTGGGTACAGTTAGACATCTTCTACTATGGGCTTACAGAAAAAGCTCAATTATCTCTAGACTACTCAGCTAGTGGATCTATACACATGAGAAAGACGATTGAAGAGGCTCAAGAACTCATAGATACGGTTGCTATAAATTAACATCTGTACTCAAGCAGTGAGTCCTCCATAAAAGAAGAGGCTAGGGCAGTAACTACTGATCCTAATCCTCAAGAACAGATTGTTGAACTTAATCAGCAATTGTTCCTTATGACAAAACAATTAGCAGAATTTAAAGAGATACTCCAAGACACTAAAAATGCTAACAAGAATATGGAAGCACAATTGAATCAGACAAGACAACAGCTATCTAAACAGATAACAGAAGAATGCCAAGCTGTTTAACTAAGGAGCGGGAAGACATTGAATAATTCAGCTCAAAGTAGCAAAAAGCCAAGAAAGGAACAACTGACAGAGAATGACCAAACCACTGTCCAAAATCCCTCTGAGGACAGCAAGAGCCCAGAGAGGAAT
Organism: Arachis ipaensis; assembly: GCF_000816755.2. Classification (NCBI taxonomy): domain Eukaryota; kingdom Viridiplantae; phylum Streptophyta; class Magnoliopsida; order Fabales; family Fabaceae; genus Arachis; species Arachis ipaensis. The sequence continues at coordinate 66,653,520 of NC_029792.2, read as the reverse complement.
AATTCTGGCGTTCAAACGCCAGAAAAGGGTGAAAAATTGGCGTCAAACGCCCAGTGAATGCCCACTTCTGGCGTTCAAACGCCAGAAAAAGGGAGAAAAGTTGGCGTTAAACGCCCATTCCTTGCCCAGTTCTGGCGTTCAAACACCAGAAAAGGGTAGAAAATTGGCGTTAAACGCCCATCCAACCTCTACTCCTAGTGTTCAAACGCCAGCGAGGGATCAGACACCTACAAGTGCTGATTGTAACCCTCCTAAGATGGCTTCTCAACCTGCCTCTGTAGGAAATAAACCTGCAGCAAATGAGGTTGAGGAATACAAAGCCAAGATACCTTATCCTCAGAAACTCCACCAAGCGGAACAGGATAAACAATTTGCCCTCTTTGCAGACTACCTCAGGACTCTTGAAATAAAGATCCCGTTTGCAAAGGCACTTGAGCAAATACCCTCTTATGCTAAGTTCATGAAAGAAATCTTAAGTCATAAGAAGGATTGGAGAGAAACTGAAAAAGTTTTCCTCACTGAAGAATTCATTGCAATCATTCTGAAAAGCTTACCAGAGAAGCTTAAAGATCCCGGAAGCTTTATGATACCATGCACATTAGAGGGTGCTTGTACCAAAACAGCTCTATGTGATCTTGGGACAAGTATCAACCTAATACCTGCATTCACTATCAGAAAGCTTGGCTTGACTGAAGAAGTCAAACCAACCCGAATATGCCTCAAACTGGCTGATGGCTCCATTAAATATCCATCAGGTATAATTGAGGACATGATTGTCAAGGTTGGGCCATTTTCCTTTTCCACTGACTTTGTAGTGCTGGAGATGGAGGAGCACAAGGATGCAACTCTCATTCTAGGAAGACCTTTCATAGCAACTGGACGAACTCTTATTGATGTATGAAAAGGGGAAGTGACCCTGAGAATCAATGAGAATGAGTTCAAGTTAAATGCTGTCAAAGCTATGCAGCATCCAGACACATCAAATGACTGCATGAGCGCTGATATTATTGACTCTTTGGTAGAAGAGATCAATATGACTGAGAGTCTCGAATCAGAGCTAGAGGACATCTTTAAAGATGTTCAGCCTGATCTGGAGGAGCCAGAGGAAATAAAAGAACCTCTGAGAATTCCTCAGAAAGAGGATAAGTCTCCTAAACCCGAGCTCAAACCACTACCACCATCCCTGAAATATGCATTTATGGGAGAAGGTGACACTTTTCCGGTTATCATAAGCTCTGCTTTAAATCTACAAGAAGAGAAAGCACTAATTCAAGTGCTAAGGACACACAAGACAACTCTTGGGTGCTCCATAAGTGATCTTAAGGGCATTAGCCCAGCAAGATGCATGCACAAGATCCTATTGGAGGATGATGCTAAGCCAGTGGTTCAACCACAGAGGTGGCTAAACCCATCCATGAAGGAGGTGGTGCAGAAAGAGGTTACCAAGCTACTGGAGGCTAGGATCATTTATCCTATTTCTGATAGCCCCTGGGTGAGCCATGTCCATGTTGTCCCCAAGAAGGGAAGTATGACAGTGGTTCATATTGAAAAGAATGAACTGGTTCCTACAAAAATAGTTACAGGGTGGCGTATGTGTATTGATTACAGAAGGCTCAATACAGCCACCAGGAAGGATCACTTTCCTTTACCATTCATAGACCAGATGCTAGAGAGACTAGCAGGTCATGAATATTACTACTTTTTGGATGGCTATTCAGGTTACAACCAAATTGCAGTGGATCCTCAGGACCAAGAGAAAACAGCATTCACAGGTCCTTCTGGAGTATTTGCCTATAGAAGGATGCCTTTTGGTCTGTGCAATGCACCTGCAACCTTTCAGAGGTGCATGCTCTCTATCTTCTCTGATATGGTAGAGAAATTTTTGGAAGTCTTCATGGATGACTTTTCAGTATTTGGAGACTCATTCAGCTCCTGCCTTGACCATTTGGCACTTGTTTTGAAAAGATGCTAAGAGACCAACCTAGTTTTAAACTGGGAAAAATGTCACTTTATGGTGACTGAAGGAATTGTCCTTGGGCTTAAAATTTCAAATAAGGGAATAGAGGTGGATCAAGCTAAAGTGGAGGTAATTGACAAATTACCACCACCTGCCAATGCTATGACAATCAGAAGCTTTCTGGGGCATGTAGGATTCTATAGGAGGTTTATAAAGGATTTTTCAAAAATTGCAAAACCTCTGAGCAATCTGCTAGCTGCTGACACGTCATTTGTGTTTGACACACAGTGTCTGCATGTGTTTGAAACTCTGAAAGCTAAGCTGGTCACAGCACCAGTTATTTCTGCACCAGACTGGACATTACCATTCGAACTAATGTGTGATGCCAGTGACCATGCCATTGGTGCAGTGCTGGGATAGAGGCATAACAAGCTTCTACATGTTATTTACTATGCCAGCCGTGTTCTAAATGACGCACAAAAAAACTACACAACCACAGAAAAAGAGTTGCTTACAGTGGTTTATGCCATTGACAAGTTTAGATTCTATTTAGTAGGTTCAAAGGTGATTATGTATACTGACCATGCTGCTCTTAAATATCTACTCACAAAGCAGGATTCAAAACCCAGGCTCATAAGATGGATGTTGCTTCTGCAAGAGTTTGATATAGAAATAAGAGACAGAAAAGGGACAGAGAACCAGGTAGCTGATCACCTGTCCCAAATAGAACCAGTAGCAGGGGCGTTCCTCCCTCCTACTGAGACCTTTCCAGATGAGCAACTCTTCGCCATTCAGAAAGCACCATGGTTTGCAAACATTGCAAATTATAAAGCTGTGAGGTTCATACCCAAGGAGTACAGCAGGCAGCAAACGAAAAAACTAATTTATGATGCAAAGTACTATTTATGGGATGAACCATATCTCTTTAAGAGATGTGCAGACGGAATGATCCGCAGATGCGTGCCTAGAGAAGAGGCACAGAAGATCCTATGGTATTGCCATGGATCACAGTATGGAGGACATTTCGGAGTGAGCGAACAGCCACTAGGGTCCTCCAATGTGGCTTCTACTAGCCTACTCTCTATAGAGATGCCCGAGAGTTTGTGCGTAACTGTGACAGTTGCCAAAGAGCTGGCAACTTACCTCATGGTTATGCCATGCCTCAACAAGAGATCTTAGAGATTGAGTTGTTTGATGTATAGGGTATTGACTTCATGGGTCCTTTCCCACCATTATACTCAAACACTTACATTCTGGTGGCAGTAGACTACATATCTAAATGGGTAGAAGCAATTACCACACCCACTAATGATACTAAGACAGTGCTAAAGTTCCTCCAGAAACATATCATCAGCAGATTGGTGTCCCAGAGTACTAATCAGTGACGGGGGCACTCATTTCTGCAATAAACAGATTTACTCTGCTATGGTCCGATATGGAATTAGCCACAAAGTAGCAACTCCATATCATCCACAGACAAATAGGCATGCTGAAGTCTCTAATAAAGAACTAAAAAGAATCCTAGAATGGACTGTAATTGCTCGTAGAAGGGATTAGGCAAAAAGCTTGGATGATGCTCTGTGGGCATACAGAACATCATTCAAGACTCCTATAGGAACCTCTCCATACCAGCTTGTGTATGGCAAGGCCTGTCATCTGCCTGTGGAACTAGAATATAAGGCCTACTGGGCAACCAGATTCCTAAACCTGGATGCTAAGTTAGCTGGAGAGAAAAGATTGCTCCAGCTGAATGAACTAAAGGAATTTAGACTCAATGCTTTTGAAAATGCAAAAATTTATAATGAAAAAGCAAAACGGTGGCATGATAAAAAACTGTCATTTAGAGTCTTTGAACCAGGATAGAAGGTTCTGCTATTTAACTCTAGGCTCAAATTATTCCCCGGAAAATTAAAATCCCGGTGAAGGGGACCATATGTGATTACAAGTGTGTCACCATATGGATATGTTGAGCTTCAGGATATTGACTCTGACAAAAAGTTTATTATTAATGGACAGAGAATCAAACATTATCTTGAAAGCAATTTTGAGCAAGAATGCTCAAAACTGAGACTAGAATAAAGCTCAGTCAAGGTCCAGCTAAAGACAATAAAGAAGCGCTTACTGGGAGGCAACACAACCATTAGCAAGTTATTTACTTTTTAATTAATATTTATAGAATTTTTATATAAATTTTTTTCATGATTCTATTTTTTTCACCAATCATATCTTTATATCATATCTTTTTCAAATTTTTGAAATCCCTCCCCTCCACTTATAAATACACATTCGGCCATCCCCATCTCTCCACCATTCGAATTTGACTCTCCTTCTATCTCTCTCCTTTCTTTTCTTTTGCTTGAGGGCAAGCAAACCTTTAAGTTTGGTGTGTTTTTCCGTGATCACCGAGCTAAGACTTATTAAGATCATGGCTCCTAAGGGAAAACAAACCAATTCAAGAGGCAAGAAAGAGAATACTCCAAAGAGTCTTTGGAATCAAGAGAGGTTCTTAACCAAAGAACATGAAGACCATTACCACAAAATAATGGGTCTGAGGTCAGTGATCCCGGAAGTTAAATTTGATCTGAAAGAAGACGAATACCCAAAGATCCAAGAACAGATTCAAAACAGAGGCTGGGAAATCTAGCTAATCCTGAGACAAAGGTGGGGAGAAACATGGTTAAGGAATTCTACTCAAATCTATGGCTGACAGATAAGCAGAGAATAACTAGAACCACCTTTCATACCTTTAGAACTATGGTCAGAGGGAGGATTATTTACTTCCACTTGGACAAAATAAGAGAGGTCTTCAAACTGCCTCAACTACAAGATGATCCAGAATCCTTTAATAGGAGAATGGTGAGAGTAGATAAGGGGTTGGACCAAGTTCTAGAGGACATATGCCTCCCTGGAACTAAGTGGATAACCAACTCAAGAGAGGAGATCTCAAACCAGTCGCAAGGGGCTGGTTGGACTTCATTGGGCATTCTATACTTCCCACTAGCAACCGCTCTAAGGTCACTATCAAAAGAGCAGTGATGATTCATTGTATTATGTTGGGAAACGAAGTGGAGATTCATCATCTGATTTCTTGTGAGATTTACACAATTGCAAATAAGAACTCCACTGAAGCCGAATTGGCTTACCCAAGCTTAATCTCTCTACTGTGCAAAGATGCTGGGGTGAAGATGGGAATAGATGAGTTCATCCCAGTCGAGCACCCAATCATCAAGAAGTCAATGGAAGGACAACAAATGCAAGATAACTCCATCAAACGGAGGGCGCAGGAGTTCCTCCTAGAGATCCCTCAAATTGACTATTGGACCCGCTTAGAAGCATCTGTCACCAAGTTGCAAGAAGCTATGGATCAACTTAAGGAGGAACAACAAAATCAAAACAGCATGCTTTGCAAGCTACTTAAGGAACAGGAGAAGTAGGGGCGTGAGCTAGAGGAGCTGAAGCGCCAGAAGCTCTCCCTTGAAGAGCCAGGCGTCCCACAACTTGAAGGAGTACTTACCTCTCCCACTGCAGGTTGTTGAGTCCTAACTCTGTGATAACCTTTTATCTATTTTAAAGTACATGAGTATTAGTATTAGAGTCATTTGTCTTTATGTCTTTAATTTCCTTTCTTTTATTATTATTTATCTGCTTCTATATCTATTTTATATTATTTTAATTAAATAATAAATAAAAATTAGAGTCTATGCCTTAAAGTTATGAATGTCCCGTAATTCTTTCACCTCTCTTAAATAAAAAATGTTTTTAATTACAAAAGAAAAGGAGGTACATGAATTTCTAATTTTAAAATAGTTTAATTATTTTGATGTGGTGGCAATACTTTTTGTTTCCTGAATGATTGCTTGAACAGTGCATAGTTTTGAATTTGTTGTTTATGAATGTTAAAATTGTTGGCTCTTGAAAGAATAAAGAAAAAGGAAAAATGTTATTTGATAATTTGAAAAATCATATAATTGATTCTTGAAGCAAGAAAAAGCAGTGAATATAAAGCTTGCAAAAAAGAAAAGAAAAAAAGAGAGAAAAAGCAAGCAGAAAAAGTCAATAGCCCTTTAAACCAAAAGGCAAGGGTAATAAAAAGGATCCAAGGCTTTGAGCATCAGTGGATAGGAGGGTCCACATGAATAAAATCCTGGCCTAAGCGGCTAAACCAAGCTGTCCCTAACCATGTGCTTGTGGCGTGAAGATGTCAAGTGAAAAGCTTAAGACTGAGCGGTTAAAGTCGTGGTCCAAAGCAAAAAGAGTGTGCTTAAGAGCTCTGGACACCTCTAACCGGGGACTCTAGCAAAACTGAGTCACAATCTGAAAAGGTTCACCCAGTTATGTGTCTGTGGCATTTATGTATACGGTGGTAATACTGGAAAACAAAATGCTTAGGGTCACGGCCAAGACTCATAAAGTAACTGTGTTCAAGAATCAACATACTGAACTAGGAGAATCAATAACACTATCCGAATTCTGAGTTCCTATAGAAGCCAATCATTCTAAACTTCAAAGGATAAAGTGAGATGCCAAAACTGTTCAGAAGCAAAAAGCTAATAGCCCCGCTCATCTAATTAAGACTGATCTTCATAGATATTTTTGGAATTCATTGTATATTCTCTTCTTTTTATCTTATTTTGTTTTTAGTTGCTTGGGGACAAGCAACAATTTAAGTTTGGTGTTGTGATGAGCGGATAATTTATACGTTTTTTGGCATTGTTTTTATATAGTTTTTAGTATGTTTTAGTTAATTTTTATTATATTTTTATTAGTTTTTATTTAAAAATCACATTTCTGGACTTTACTATGAGTTTTTGTATTTTTTTGTAATTTCAGGTATTTTCTGGCTGAAATTGAGGGACCTGAGCAAAAATCTGATTCAGAGGCTGAGAAAGGACTGCAGATGCTGTTGGATTCTGACCTCCCTGCACTCGAAATGGATTTTCTGGAGCTACTGAACTCCAATTGGCGCGTTCTCAATTGCGTTGGAAAGTAGACATCATGGGCTTTCCAGTAATATATAATAGTCCATACTTGATGAGGCAAACTGGCGTTTAAATGCCCACTTTCTACCCTATTCTGGTGTTAAATGCCAGAACTGGCATAAAAACTGGAGTTAAACGACCAAACTGGCACAAAAGCTGGCATTTAACTCAAAGAAAAGTCTCTACATATGAAAGCTTCAATTCTCAGCCCAAGCACACACTAAGTGGGCCTCGGAAGTGGATTTCTACACTAACTATTCTAGCTTTCTCATTTTCTGTAACCTTAGGTCACTAGTTCATTATAAAAACCATTTTTAGAGATTCATTTTGTACCTCATGACATTTTACATCAGAACTTGTATTCTCTATGGCATGACTCTCTAAACTCCATGGTTGAGGTGAGGAGCTCTATTGTGTTTCGATGAATTAATGCAATTACTACTATTTTTCATTCAATCACGCTTGTTCCTATTCTAAGATATTCACTTGCACCTCAACCTGATGAATGTGATGATCCGTGACACTCATCATCATTCTCACCTATGAACGCGTGCCTGACAACCACCTCCGTTCTATCTGCAAAAGCTTGAGTGCATATCTCTTGGGTTTCTAATCTAAGATTAGAACCTTCGTAGTATAGGCTAGAATTATTGGCAGCCATTCTTGAGATCCGGAAAGTCTAAACATTGTCTGTGGTATTTCGAGTAGGATCTGGGATGGGATGATTGTGACGAGCTTCAAACTC
>NC_029792.2:66604301-66645232 GCF_000816755.2 Arachis ipaensis | reverse complement strand
TATAATAGTCTATATTTGGCATCAAATTGGCAAGGTTGACAAGAGAACAAAGTGACGACTCAAGAAAGGGGGTGCAACATTTGAGTATGGTTTAATGGATCATTATCCTTTTCGGATCAAATATGTCACTCAGCCCTTCAAGCAGGCAAGGCCCATCAACAACACCAAATCAAGGCCACAAGAATCATCTAGAATAGTTTATTTTTATTTGATTGTAATTTGCTTTGAATTTCATTTTCATTTTGTAATTTAGGGAGCCTATTTAAAGGCCTTAGTTTTTGCAATTAAACGTGGGGATTGAAGGGGAATCCAGCCCCTGAGGGGGACTTTTACCTTCACTTTTAGCTAGTTTTCATATCTTTGTAATTGAATTCAGAGCTATGACTCACTAAACCCCTTCATTGGGTTAGGGAGCTCTATTGTAATTCAATGAATCAATAATAGTTTATCTTCTTCTTCAATCTTTTCTCTTAAATTTTGTTAGAAAGCTTCTCGTTCTAATTCCATTGGGTAGTTGTCTTGGGAAAGAAACTACCCATAATTGGAATCCTTCGGAACCTTGGGAAAGGAATGGAGGATTCATGCTAGAGAAGCTTTCTCACAGTGAATTGAATTGGGGTTTGGATGGATATTGTGACATGTAATCCTACCAAATTGTGGTTCATGAAACTGTGTGGTATAATCAGTGAATGAGCATCATCTTTTCTTATGAACATTTAAACCAAGGGATTGGGAATTTGTTTGTTTTTAGAGAGAATTGGTGAGCCAAGGGATTGGGATCCAATCATATAAGATTGCCAAGAAAAATTTAATGAACGCATTGGTTGAAGAAGAGATATTCATGCTTTGATTCGGAGATCTCAATATCTCCTAACACCCAATGAATTCCCCATTTCTGATTTCCTATTTCTCTTTACATTCCGCAACTCAATTCTTGCAATCACCCCCATTCCCTTTTACTTTCAGCAAATTTACATTCTGCTGTTTAATTCACGCCCCCAAGTCAATTGTAGTGTTCCCTAGTGACACAGAAAAGAATCCTAAAGGGGAACAAAAGAGAGTGAGATGGGAAGAATGCAAGGCCATCACCATATTAAAGGAAGGTGTGGAGGAAGCTAAGCAGGAAGGTGAAATTGAGCAAGCCAAGGAACTGCAAAAAGGCATGCTGGAAATATACCAACCAAAAGCACCATTTCCTCAGAGGTTAGGAGGAGATGAAAAAGGGAAAACCTATTCAAGGTTTTTAGAGACATTTAACTCTCTCCATGTCAATATTCCCTTTCTTGAGATTCTCATTCAAATGCCTACACACATCAAGTATTTAAAGGAATTGTTAAGCAAGAAAAGAGTTTTGAAGGGAGGACAAACGGTAACAATGAACAAAGAATGCAGTGCTCGCAAATTCTCATCTAAATCTTGATTCCGCTCAACTAGAACACACTTCTAATCCGAATTGCTCACTCAACCAATCCTTGTGGGATTCAACCTCACTCTATTGTGAGTTTTTACTTGACGACGATAACCGGTGCACTTGCCGGAAGGAATTTTGCCGATCGTGCAATTTCCTAAATCGTAGCATAACAAGTTTATGCGCATCACTAGGCGTAGTGACAGACGCAAAAGGATCAATGGATCCTATTCCAACATGAGTGAGAACCGATAGATGACTAGCCGTGCAGTGACAGCGCATTTGGACCATTTTCACTGAGAGGACGGATGATAGCCATTGACAACGGTGATCCACCAACATACAGCTTGCCACAGAAGGAGCCTTGCGTGCGTGAAGAAGAAGACAGTAGGAAAGCAGAGATTCAGAAGACAGAGCATCTCCAAAACCTCAACCTGTTCTCCATTACTGCATAACAAGTATTTATTTCATGTTCTTTTACCTTTTACAATTAAAACTAAGAATCATTACTGATATCCTGACTAAGAATTACAAGATAACCATAGCTTGCTTCAAGCCAACAATCTCTGTGGGATCGACCCCTTACACACGTAAGGTATTACTTGGACCACCCAGTGCACTTGCTGGTTAGTTGTGCGGAATTGCAAAAGTGTGATTGTGATTTCGTGCACCAATAGGCTTTACAAAATGAAAATGAAATTGTAAATAAATTACAAGTAAATGAAATTCCTGTTCTAACTATGTCTTGTGCCTTTGAGTGATGTCAATGGGCTATGCTTGCTTTGGAGCTTCAATGGGCTTTGAATCAGATTAATTGAGCCAAAATTCCATTTCCAGGAGAGCGTAGCGTTCATTAAAGGAGCAGAACGCTTTTAGACCCACACGTATGCGTCCTCTACGCGTGCGCGTCCTTTTTACATTTTCGCCCTTCCACGCGTACGCGTCCTTCACGCTTATGCATGCTTTGGCAATCTGACACATCGACGCGTGCGCGTCATGTACGCGTGCGCGTCCCTTGTAGCGTTCTCCAAAAGAGCGTAGCGTTCTTCAATTGAGCACTCCACCACGCGTACGAGTCATGTACGCGTACGCATGGACTGCACAATGCAAGACTTCAACTCTAGATTTGAACGTGCTCGAAAATGCTCACTTAATGAACGTAGAGTTCTCTTTGAAAATGAGCGCCAAACACTTCCACGCGTATGCATCATGCACGCGTACGCGTGGGTCTTCAATACTTGCTGCTCGACGCGTAAGCGTCTTGTACGCGTGCGCGTCGTGGCATTCTGGCGCCAAGAGTGCTCCTTGTTTAAATCATGGGCCACGCTTTTAAAAGTGTGGCCTAAGGCTCCAAAGCGTGCTCAAATTCCAAAATGTGTGCAAAATTCTTCTTTTGAGCTTATTTTGTGTTTTCTACTTCTTTTCCTTCATTTTTTCACCTATCATCAACCAAACAGATACATCAAAGCCTTGGCATTATCATCAAATCTTGCATCATTCATATTATCAACTAAATCTAGCAATAAATCTAATGAAAATGCATAAAATTACCAATGTTTGATTGAATCAAGTCAAGCATGAAATTCTCACTCAAACACTTACTTATTGCCTAAAAATACATGAAAACCAAGTACAAACTAATGAAAAATTCTTGTGAAACTAGCCTAAGATGACTTGTTATCAATAACCACAACTATGATATTTATGATGGATTAAGTCACGTGAGCATAATTGTTATTAATCCACAAATCCTAGCTAACTTACTAATTACCTTAGTAAAAAGCTAGTGTTAGTGGAAACAATAACAACTAACAACCCAACAATTATCACTAAATGTCAGACATTGTGACTCTAGTATTCCATAAATTCATTTCCCCAAGTCAAGGAGTGAGAATTTACTCTATAATCAAAATTGGCATTTCATCAAACACATGGTAGGCATATTCACAAAACATGACAAAATTGCAAAACTACTTGAAACTATGAACAATAAATGATCAAGATCAACAATGGCAACTCAACAACCATATAAAAACTAAAAATCATCAAGTTCGTTCATCAACTAGAATTCAAAATTGGATAAAGCATATATGGATTGACAAAGGAAATTAAAATGGGAGAAAGTGTAGAACAAGTAGTGTAATAAAAGAGAAAATTAAAAAAATACTTACAATGGAAATTGCTAAAATCCAAGATTAAAAATGGAAAATTGCAAACTTGTAGTATAAATCCTAACTAAATTCCAAGAAAATTGAGAGAAAACCTAACATAAAACTACCTAAAAACTATCCTAAAAATAATCTAAATGTGTTGTTTAGTGTATATGGTATGAGTGTGTGTTGCTAGCCCTCCTTATATGCTTTAAAACCCTTCAGAAATTGGCCTGAAAACCTCCCAAAACGCGAGCCACGTGACTTTTTAATGAAGTCACGCACAGATGGCTTAAGCACTCTCCTAGTCACAATTTGGCGCCAGATATCTGTAGATGAAACACAAAGGGACAAAATTTCACTCAAAACACTATCAAATTCAATGGCTTCTGCCACAGATAACCCTACGTCCACAAAGTTCTTCACTTGCAACTCCCTTATGCTCTTTGCCATTTCCACTTTCCAAGTCACAAGCAAGATTTCGCTTTAATAGGAATCCCACATAAGATCATTCGCAATGCAATGTAGTCATCCATCTTACTATGGTTTAGAGCAACTGCATATAAATGATGGTTAGAAAGCTTTGCTTGGTGAGATTTCAACACATTTAAAATAGTAAATCAATTCAAATCTTATCCAGAATAACTAAATAAGTAAGACCTTGATGAAATATGACTAAATAAATCTAATAATCTGCATGAACAACCTCTAAATGCAGCACGTTTATTAGAGAAGATTTGGTCAACATCTTTGTTAACTGTAAAATGGAGCAGAGCATAGCAATTGTTTTATATATTAACTGTAAGGTAATATTAATAAAACAAGAGAGAGTAGAGCAAAGAAGCAACAGCCACAAGGAGCAAGAGAGTAGAATAATATTATAGCTATTACCTCCAAGCCCCAATTGTTCAATTTATTCAAAAAAGATTAAATTGATCATAATAGGTGTAAAAGCCCTAACAGAGTAGATGAAATTGATCAGAATTGGGATTAGGGAAGAGTACCTACTTGAGAAATTGAAGAAGACGACCGCGACAGAGTTGAGATACCAGAAGACGAAGGCAATGATGCTTCTGATGGGTTGAAATTGGATTCCAACACCAAAAATTCACCGGCAAGTGTACCGGGTCGCATCAAGTAGTAAAACTCACTTAGAGTGAGGTCGATCCCACAGGGATTGATAGATCAAGCAACTTTAGTGGGTGATTAGTTTAGTCAAGCTAACATTGAAGTGAAATTGGATGAAATGTAGCCAACAGAAAGTAAATTGACAAGAATTGTAAATGACAGAATGTAAATAGGCAGAAAACTTAAAGAGCAAGAAATGTAAATTGATAGAATCTTAAATGACAAGAAATATAAATTGCATCAAATGTAAAGGAGGTTGGGTGCTGGAAAGTTAAATGAAAGCAGTAAATCAGTAACTTAGAGCAATTGTAGGAAATGTAAATTTGCAGGAAATGTAAATCAAGCTCACAGCAAACATCAAATGTAGAATGCAGAGGAACAGGAAGATTTAAATTGCATGAAAGTAAATTGGAAGCAATGGGAATAGAAAGCAACGAGAACAGAAGATTAAAATCAATGCTCAATGTAAATTGAATTGTGAAATTTCAGAAAGGGAAACTTGCAGAAGAACTAAAACAGAATTTAAATTTAGCTTAATTGTGAAATCTAAAGGAGAAATTCAAGATCTCAGGGGATCAATGAGTCTAGAAAACAAGTCTAGATCTCAATTCCTTTCTTGATCCAACAGAGAACAATTTACAAAAGAGAAGAAGATAAAAGCAGTAAAGGAAACTCAGATTAAATTTTTAATTCATTAAGATTATGCAGAAGAAGAACAAAAAGATTTCAAATCAAGATTTGAAACAGAATTTCTTTAAATCTCAATCCAAAATTTAGAAACAGAAAGTAGAATTTCAGAAGTAAAAGCAAAGAGAAGAGAGCTCTCTATTCTACTTGCTCCCTATTGGAGCCAGCTTCCTCACTAAAATGAAAATGATGCCTTATATAAGCTTTACAAAGTGAAAATGAAAATGAAATTAAAAATAAATTAAATTTCAAAAATGAGAATCCTAATCTAACTGATCCATGTGCCTTTGAGTGATGTCAATTGGGCTTTGCTTGCTTTGGATTTCAATGAAATGGGGTGATTTTTATTTGGCCTTGAATAAAAAAATGGGTTTGAAGAATGATGGGTCCGGTTTCCTTTGGTTCAAGTTGGTTGGAGGCATGGGGCATGCTTATAGGGGAGCGCTCGGTTGAAAGAGAGAGCGCAGCACTCCCCGTTTGTTTGCCCTGCCAAATTGGTTGCGTTCCAAGCCTTGCCCGTGTAAGGGAGAGTAGCGCTCGGTTAAGTGAGAGAGTGCAGCGCTCCTTTGTTTTTAGTGGGACTCCACTTTCGAACCATGAGAGAAGCATACTTGGTGCAATTGTCTTGTGTAAGGGAGCGCTCAGTGAATAAGACCAACACAGCGCTCCAAGCTTTGGGTTGAGGCTCCCTTGTTCGAGCTTTGGTGGTTGCACTCTTGCCTTGTTTTTGTTTTGGTGAGAGCCCGATAAAGTTAACTAAATTAACTTAGCACTCTCTCTTTGAGCGCTGATGCCTTGCTTCTTTGGCTCCCTTGGTAGCGCTCGGTTAAAAGACTTAACGCAGCACCATGCCTTTGTATTGCATGCTTTCATTAAAAGTGCTAATGCATTAATCGTAGAAACTAATGCAAGCATGTAATGCATTATTAATTGCCAATTTGCATAATTAATTAAAGCTTCATGCATGCTTTCATTTTGGTCAATTAATAATCAAATGCATGCATATGTTTACTTTATGCATTAACGTAACTTGATTGGCATTAATAATGCATGCATTATATCACTTCGTAATGCATGAGTTGCCATTTCATAAATACATAAGCCAATGATGGCATTACTTAATATTACATGCATGCTTTAATTATTTCATTAGGCGTGGTATTCATGCATGTGCATATGTATCATGATGGCATTAATAATTAAATGCCACGGTTCCATGGTCATGGGCCACGCTTTTAAAAGCATGGCCTAAGGCTCCAAAGTGTGCCTCAACTCCAAAACGTGTCCAAAATTCCTCTTTTCTCCTTTTTAGTTTATTTTGTGCTTTTTTGCTTCTTTTTCCACTTATTTCTTACAAAATTTATAAAATCAAAAGATCAAGGAAATATACCATTTAAGCACAAAAGAATGCAATATTTAAGCACTAATTATCAATTTCTTGTATGAAAAAGCATAGAAAAATATGACATGATGACATGTCATCAGCTGCGAGCTAAAGACGACGACGATGGTGACGGCGCAGAAGACAATGCGACGATGACGGCACAGAAGACAACGCAATGGTGACGGTGCAGAACACAGCGATGATGGTGACGAGATCTCAAAGATGAAGGCGGCGGCGCTGATGAACGGGATTCTTGACGGTTTAGAATTCATAATAAATTCTCGTTGCAAGTATAGTTTCTAAACCAAACAATAATCCTTTCATACAAAAGATTGTTTGTCACAAGTAACAAACCCCTAAATTTATAAACCGAAGTATTGAACCTCGGGTCGTTCTCCCTAGGAATTACAATAGAGTGTCTTGTTATTGGTTATGAGGTATATTTTGGGGTTTTTGATAAGAGACATGAAATGTAAATGGCAATGAATTAAACTAATAGCTAAAAAGGCCTTGGCAAGGGTTGGTGGTCAAGGATCTCTATCCTAATCACTAACCACAACATGAGAATTGGCAAGGATCAATCCCATTAAGTCATCCTCTAACTAGGTAAAGAAAAGTCAAATGAGCTATATCAATCTAAGTCTATAAGTCCTAGTTCTCCACCAATTCAATTAGTGAGATCTAGAGTTAATGGCTCCCAACCGTCAATCACTTGGACATTAGTAACTCAAGAGTTCCTAAGTTACCTTCCCAAGCCAAGAGGAGAAAATTCTACTCTAATATCCAACCAAGTATTTTATCAAACACTTGGAAGGCATAAAAGGAAAGCATAGTAAAATTAAAAGGAAAGTAAATCTACACTACTTGATTGCAAGGAATTAAACAACAACAAATCAAATTAACAATAAAGGAACATGAATCATAAATTGCATTAAAAGAGAAATAGAAGAAACAAAAGTGCATCAACATAAAAGTAGAGAATTACATGAAATAAATGCAAAACTAGAGAGAGGAGAAGTAGAAGAAGAAGAATTACAAAAGAAAAAGTAAATCAAAGCATGAAGTTAACCTAGATCTAAGAATTCCTAATCTAGATCTAACCTACTCCAAATTCTAGAGAGAAGAGAGAGCTTCTCTCTCTAGAAACTAACTAAAGCATGATAAAAGTAAAATAAAAATTACTAACCAACTAGATGCCTCATCCCTCTTCAATCCTTGGGTCAAATAGCATCAGAAATGAGTTGGATTGGGCCCTAAATGCACCAGAAATCGCTGGCCACGAGTTGCACTTTAGTGGGTCACGTGCGACATCGGCGCGTACGCGTATCGTGCACGTGCGCACCCCTAAACGCGATACACCTATATCAAATCTTATATCATTTTGAAGCCCTGGATGTTATCTTTCCAACGCAACTAGAACCACATCATTTGGACCTCTGTAGCTCAATTTATGGTCGATTAAGTGTGAAGAGGTCGGCTTGACAGCTTTTGCGATTCCTTCATTTCTTCATGAGTTCTCCATTTTTACATGCTTTTCCTTCATTCCCTTGATCCAATCTTTGCCTCCTAAACTTGAAATCACTTAACAAACATATCAAGGCACCTAATGGAATGAAGGTGAATTAAATTTAGCTATTTTAAGACATAGAAAGCATGTTTTCACTCTTAAGCACAATTAAAGGAGAATTTACAAAACCATGCTATTTCCTTGGATAAATGGGGGAAAAGTTGACAAAACCCTCTAAATTCAACACAAGATAAACCCTAAAAATGGGGTTTATCAGGCGTAGCAAACTCAGTCGATGACGAAGACCCTGCGTGGAGAGGTACTTCTGGCGGTGGTTGCATCGGGAACTGTGTGAAAAGATGAGAGTGTTGTGGCCTTGGGGGTGAATTAGGGTTAGAGAGGATAGATTAATTTAGTAATTATTTTATTTTATTTAAATTACCAACAGATTTTGTGACCGATTAGTTTATCAGTATTTTTCATTAGTCACTAATTCGGTTGCTAAGGATTAAATTTTCAACCAATATAGTGACCACGATTTAGTGACTGAATTAGCAACCAAAATTTTCACCTTATTTATTCAATCGGTTGCAAAATTGGTCACTAAATAGCAACCCATTTTGCAACTATTCGCTTTAAATTAGTATTTATATTTGGTTGCTAAATCGGTCGCTATCTTAATTATTAGCAACCGATTTAGCAACCACCAGCTTAGCGACCGAATTAGCGACCAACCATTTTTAGCTTCTTTTTCTATTGGTTGCAAAATTGGTTGCTAAATAAAAAAATAACAACCGATTTTGTGACCAACAATCCTAAGTGTTACTTCCTCAATTCGGTTGCTAATTCGGTCGCTAAGTTAAAAAATAGTGACCATTTTAGCGACCAACTTTATGTTACTTGCATAATAAACTTATCGGTCTCTATTAGTGATTGATTTCTTTGGTCACTAAAATCAGTCGCTGAATATAATTTTAGTGACCGATTTTTTCTAGTCCAAGAAATCTTATATCAGTAGCAAAATCAGTCGCTATTAGCAACCACTTTTTTCGGTCGCTAAAATTGGTCGCTATTCTGGTAATTTCTTATAATGTATTAGGAAGGCTCTGCCACATACTAGGCATAGGTGGTGCTTATGGCATATAATGAAAAAGGTTTATTAGAAGTTGAAAGGATATGATTGCTATGAAGATGTTCAAGTTACAATGAGTGAAGTCGTTCACTAAATTTTAACTGTAAATGAGCTTGAAGATAATTGGACTGGTTTTGTGAACGTCTACTATCTCAAGGATAATGAATGGTTGCAAGGGCTATGAAATGATTACTGATATTGGGTTCTATTGTATCTAAAGGGTGACTTTTGGGCTGGAATATCATCCACTTAGAGAAGTGAGAGCGTCAATGTCTTGTTTAACAAGTATCTAACCCCACAAAAAACTTTGGCCAAATTTTTAACCAAATACAACAATGATCTAATGTTTAGGGTGGAAAAGGAAGATGTGAAAAATTTTGACTCTCTAAACAAAGTTGTGTCGTGTTGCTCCAAAAGCAAGATTGAGGTGTAGTTTTTGTTTGAATACACGAATGACATCTTTCAGAAGGCGCAACGTGAATTTCGAGAGAAAATGAATTGCGTTGTCTCCTTGACACGGGATAAAGATGATAACCAAGTTTATGAGGTGGTCCATGAAGTGAAGATAGCAGGCCAACAACGAGAAGTGAGACATCGAGTCATATTCGATAGGGACGGGGGGTATGTATGGTGTGATTGCCTTCTACTTGAATTCAAGGGCATTATGTGTTGTCATTCACCTGTTGTGCTTCGACATGAGAGAATTTCAGCTGTCCCTAATTGGTATTTGCTTCAGAGGTATAGCAAGAGAATTTTTAGAAGGCATTCCACCATCAAGGGTTGCTACATGGTGGACCATTGATGGCCACACGTGAGGCATTATGACCACCTTTTGGATTATTTCAACAAGGTTGCGGAAGCTGTTGTATACTCTAATCAGTACACTAACCTCTTGCACAACTTGCTTAAGGAGTTCCATGCCGGTCTTCCCCGAAATGCTTCTTGCAGTGACTGCGATGCATTTGTTAACCATGATGGAAAGGAATAAATGATTGTGGTAGAGTTGAAACGGATGCCAAACTTAGCATCCGTAGTCTCGTGAAGGGTAAGCATAATGGACCGCTCCTCGAAGAATAGAAAGGTTTTGACTTTTGAACGTGAATCTATAAAATGCAAGAAGCATGCATAGAAGAGGAGTGTGGACTCCGATTCCAACAATGAAGGGAATAAAAGTGGTGGGAAACCACGAAAAATGATATCCACAAAGGACGTCGATGAGGTAACTTGTCATTAAAGTCTCTATCTTAGTTGTTTCCATGTTTTCGTTAGTATAATAATGATCAATAACTTTAAAGGTTTCTAATGTCATCCTAACCAAAGTGAATTAGGTGGTTCCTACGACAACGTCATATTTGAATCGTACATGGAGGTGATAGCCGAGCAAGAAATACGGAACATAGCTACTACGATGTGCTTCGAAGCAACAATCTCAATTTTTGTGTAAATAGTTTTTTAGGACCGAACATATTGATGAGTTACTAAGCAAATGAATGTAAACCACGCTAAAACCGGAAAATAATTAGTCAATAAATCAAATTTTAATTAGAAAAATTAAAAATGCAAAACTAACATCAAAATAGGATAGAGCTCTTCAAAACGAGAATTTTGATACCAATTTCGAAAAATTTGGCCCAAAATTGGACCGGATGGGCTGAATCGATTGAACTGGGGCCCAAACCGGACCCGTGGGTCCAACCGGACCCATAATTAAAAAGGGGAAAGAATCATCTTCTTCCCCATTATCATCATAAATGTAACAATCCCATTTTTTGAGTACGTGAGATCTTTTCTGAAGACATGGATTTCTCCGAAAGATCAGTATGGGGAGAACCTTTGTTATATCATCAAGTATCTCAATCCTCATTGTCATTATGTCATCTTTAAGCTAGGACCTCTTTTGGGGCAAGCTCGATAACGCAATCACGAAGAACCTAGTTTTTAAACCTTATTGGTTAGGAGTTTTGATTCTGATTTTCTTAAATAGTCTCAGTTTGACGAATCGGACTCAATTCTTGAGAGAAGAGAGATAATAGTATAATATTATCATTATATTAGTATTAGAAGCTTCTTGAATGATATTGTAGTATTACCTGGTCAGTTTTAGTTGAAAACAGGAAATCGGTTTAACCGGGTTCACAGTTTACTGGTGCAGCTTAACACCAACACTCCCTGATGATTTTAGCAATGCTAAGGCCTCATCATACATATTCTATTCTCATAATAAATATGTTACTAGTGTCATTTATGCTAGTAGCTCAGAAATAATTTTTAGAGATGTTTTTACAAGTGTTCTGATACATCTAGTTTTAGTAGTTATACACCTAAGATATTTTAATATTATTTTAACCCACCTCCAAGCCAACCAATCACAACTCACCCTACATCCCCAAGACCTCCAAGGCTGTCTCATTCATCATTTTGACCGAAAATAACAAGAGAGAAAAGAGAGAAACTTTCATGAACACTTAATCTTCAAAGCTTGATTTCTTCTGAACTAAAACTCAAATCAAAACTCTGATTTCACCAAAATGATCCTCTCTTCTTCCTCTACATAACCATATAACATATCAAGGCTGAAAATAAGGTGATATGGCTGTCTCCCTCCCTCTTCAATTCGGATTTCAAGGAAACATGCTTAAAAATGTGTATTCTTGATGTTCTTCCTTAGATCTCTTGCTTAGCTTGACTTGTGAGCCAAGAAACTTCAATTCCCAGCACTTTTAAGGTGAGAAATTCCTTTCTAATATGTTGATTAAGGTTTGGTCAGTTGAGGTTTTATGGATTCAAAGTTGTTCTTGATGTGTTTTAGGAGGAAAAAGTGCTTTAAGAACACTTCAACGAGAAACCGGATTTGGAGCAGCAAATCAAGATAGGGTTTGACAAAATTAATCTTGATTGATTGTGTTTGAGTTGTGTGATTATGTTATGGTTTGGATGTGCTTGAAATTGATGATTTATGTGAGTGATTCATGTTAAAAATTTGGTGAAATTTTGATGAAATTCGATGGAATTCAAACATTGAGTTTGTGTTCCTGGAGCAGCTGGAAAACGAAACCCTAACTCTTAAATTGGGGTTCAATATGTGTTAAAATAAAGTAGAAAAGATGGGGTTTTGGTGGCTGCTAATTTATTATGAATTATGGTAAAAACTGGTTGCTGAAAAGACTGAAAAACCGGTAAAAATAGAGAAAGAATCTGAAGAATTTACGAAGAACACGAAGAATACTTTGAGTGTGGTGAAGAACATTGAAGAACACCTTTTTGATCCATAAAAGGGCAAGGAAGTAAATATTTTGGTGTTTGGGGGGGTTATTTTGTAATTTCCAAAAGTTAGGATGGTTAAAGTAGAAATATTAAAAGTTACGGGTGGTAAAAGGTGAATTTCAAAGTTAAAAGTAAAAGTAAAGTTAATTTTTGAAAATATATTAATAAAATAATAAAGAACATATTAGTGAGGCAAAGATAAAAGAAAGATAAAGAGTTAAAGAAAAGATAAAAACCAAAGAAAAGTCTGTAAAGTTTTAATAACAGAAAAATAGACAGAGATTAGAGAACGAACTAGGGCAACATAGTTAGTCCTTGAGTTGCGACTAGGATTAGGTATTTTATGAAAATTTAAACTGTTTCAGTATAGACTTAATGAACCTATACTTGGGACAGGCTAACTATTCATACCGAAATTTACATAAGCTTTAAATACATACGTTAAACAAAGAATAAAGTAACCAGAGCAGAGTAAAGAGATACAAGGAAGAGAGTAACGAGAGATGAGTAAAGAGATACAAAGAAAAGAGTAATCAGAGCAGAGTAAATAGACAAAGAGAAAAGAGAAATATGATAAAGAGAATGGAGAACAAGCAGAGGGCCTGTTGAAAGGTCATTTGTTGCATTAAGGCAACTCTAGAGATATTTGTATATTCATCTGCTACTTTTCCGTTAGACCTAGAGGTTCTGTAGGCCCAAGTTCACCTACAGTAAGTTGTTATTCCTGTAGGCCGAAGTTCACCTACAGAGAGTTGTGATACCTTTAAGCCGAAGTTTACTTACAGGGGCGCCATTTCTGTAAGCCGAAGTTCACTAACAGAGGTGTTATTTCTGTAGGATGAAGTTCACCAACAGAAAGTTGTTGTGTTGTGTTTAGACTATTCCTGTAAGCCGAAGTTCACTTACAGGAGTGCTATTTCTGTAGGACGAAGTTCACCTATAGAGATAAAGCCATATCTAGGACTACTTCCTAGGTAATGTCGGGATGCAGGGTGTAAACCGACACGTGAGCTTATGGCCTGCATAGGACAGACATGCATCATACTTAGTTGTGCATTTTCTCTATTATGATTGTTGTATGAATGTATGCCTTCTTTGCTTGTATTTTATTCTCTGTGTCAGTGTTCTATTTTCTTGTATTCTTCTATTTGTGGTATGTTTTCTATTTTCTCTACTTCCTCTATTTATCTATCTTCTATTAACTGTTTATCTATATTCTGTTATTCGTCTGCCAAACAACACGGAATTAATGAATGTAACTAATAACCCCGACCCTACTAAGAACTCCTCAGTTCTTACCCCTTCTCTCAACTTTCCCCCTCAGATGGGAGCAAGAGTACCCTTCCGTAGTTCATTGATGATCATTCCACAAAAAAGGCCTGGGATGTTGTATGTATATATGTATATAGTTATTATCTAGCTATATCTAGGGGTGTTCTAACTAAAAGTCTATACTCTAATAAAGGCTGTTTCACGAAATGTTATCAACTGATTGAAATGTATTTATGTGTGGTTGTTTATAACTATTTTATCTCTTATCAGTTGTGAATTGATTATGAATGAATCCGTCTATTAACCCAAACGTTTTAAAAAAAAAAAGTACCTCGGAAAATAACTACATTTTTAACAACGAATTAGATTGTAATTTGGAACATGGGTTATAGCCAAGAACACACAACCTGTGAGATTTTGAGCTTAATCATTTGGTTACATTATTTAACCATAATATTGTATTCTTGTGTGTTTTCTTCTCTATGATTGCAATCTTTGCTTCGTTCCATTCTATATGTCCATTGTTTAGTGTATTTACATGCATGCATATGATTGAGTCCATCATTTGTTATTAGCTCACTTATCCCAAATAGCCTACCATTTCAATTACCTTTGTTTGCCACTTTGAGCCTTTTAATCCCATTTATTCTTTATATTACCACATCACTAGCCTTAAGCGGAAAAATAATTAATTACCTGATTTTAATCTTTGGTTAGTTTAAGATAGTGTGTTAACTAAGTGTGGGAAATTGTAGGAAACCTGGGTTAATAGGAATGTGTTATGTTTCTACTTTATTTGAATATTGGGAATTTGGGTACATACTCATGTGAGACCAGAAAAACCATGTGCATTGATATGTTATGTTTGCTTTCATGTTCATAAAAAAAAAGAGAAAAAAGAGAAAATATTTTTTATTGCAATATAAATAAATAAATAATTAAATAGGGGACAAAATTACACCAATGCTAAGTTTAATAAAAGATCAATGCATATGTGGTGGAATTAAGGAAAATTTGGTATATGACGTATGTGAAATATACAAAACTGAAATTATGGTTAGCTAGGCATGATTTTAGGTTACATAGAGTGTGTGTGTGTATGTTAGATGAGAGCTTAGGTTAGTCAAAGATTCATATTATAGCTCACTTGGCCATACATATATCCTCACCCTTACCTTAGCCCCACTACAACTTTGAAAAGACCTCATGATGTTTGCATTGGTATACTAAATATTTGTTGATTGGTTAGATGAAGAACAAAGTTTTAGAAAGCATGACTAGAGAAGAGTAGAGTGATCAACCCTAGACACTTGAGAGATTAGAGTGCATATACACTACCAGTGAGGGTTCAATGCTTGATTCTATGTTCCCTGCTTTCATGAGCTATCTTCTTACAAGTTTACTTGAATTAGTGGAATCTGATTTATTTTTATCTTGGAGAACTTGTTTACTTTTAACCAAGTGAATAGAAACATCTTAGCATATAGCTGCATTCACATACATAGGTTGCATCTCATGAGTCTTACTTTCTCCCATTCATTCCTTTTGTCTCCTTGAGCTTAGCATGAGGACATGCTAATGTTTAAGTGTGGGGAGATTTTATGGTTTTATAGTTTATCTTGTGCTCAATTGAGTGGTTTTTATCAAGTCTTTGCATACTTATTCATACAATTTGCATGATTTTACAATTCCTTCCCAATTTGGTTCTATGGTTGAAAACTTGCTTCCTAAGCCTTTATATTGTGTATTTTAATCCCCCTTTATACCATTCGATGCCTTGATCCGTGTGTTAAGTGTTTTCAGGCTATATAGGGTAGGAATGACTTAGAGGATGGAGAGGAAGCTTGCATAAATGGAAGGAGCACAAGAAATAAAGGAGACAACCAGTGAGGATCGACGCGTGCGCGTGATTTAGAGATTTACACAGCGACGCGTGCGCGTACCTGACGTGTATGCGTGACACGCGAAGATGATCATCAACGCGTACACGTGACGTGCGTCACGTGTAGAAAATACAAAAGACGCTGGGGTGATTTTGGGCTGAGTTTGAATCCAGTTTTCGGCCCAAAAAACACAGACTAGAGCCAGGGGACAAGCAGAGACTCAACACACATTCTCATTCGCATAGTTTTTAGTTTTGAGTTTTGAATTTTAGAGAGATATACTACTTCCTCTAGGTTTTCTACACAATCATAGTTTTAGAGTTTTATGCTTTTGATTTGGATATTGAGAAGAGTTACTACCTCCGTTGAAGTTTCCATTATTCTTGTTTGTTTCCTTATTCCTTTACTCTTTAATTACCCATTAACCCTGTTCAGATATGGATGTTTATGGTTTTGGAATTTATTAATGCAAGGAACTACTTTTGCCTTTAATTAATTTTCAGTTATTATTTCATTTAGTTCATCATATCTTCTTTTTATTCCCTTTATATGTCTGTGAAAGTGGTATTCATGTCAATGGAGTAGACTCCCAACTTGACTTGGGAGTTAATTAAAAGGAGACCTTTGAGTTGGAATACTCAAGTGTCAATCTTAATTGGAAGTTGTTGGCTAACTCTCTAGTCACTAACGCTAATCCTTCCATAGGAGAGGATTAGGACTTGTGAATAAGAGTTAGCTCAATTACTTGACTTTCCTTTATTTGGTAAAGGTTAACTAAGTAAAAACAACAACCTCTTACTATTACACTTGGAAAAATTCAACAAGGATAGAACTTCCAATTAATCTTCTCCCGGTCAAGGTTTTTATTTTGATTATATAAATTTCTCTTGCTAATTTTCATTGCTTTAATTTACAATCATTTATATTTCTGTTCTCCAACTCTTAAAATTTCTCGAAAAATTCATGACCAATAAATTGCACTCTTTTGTCAACTCGTTGGGAGACGACCTGGGATTTCCACCCCCAGTATTTTTATTCTCAATTTGTGACAATTCTTTCTAAATTGATAAGCGGAATTTTGTTCAGTTAAGAACTGTACTTGCAATGCTATTTTCTCTATAAATTCTTAATCGGCAATTTTCCGCCACATCAATGACCATTAATTCCAACACAAGCCTAATCATCAAATTACCATCAACATCACAAAACTAACCATTTAATGCTTAAAACCATTTCAACTTATCCTATAGTTCTCTAGCCTAAGTTTTCACACAACCTTACATATTAAACGCACGAAACCTAAACCATACCTTGGCCTATCACTTTATTTAATCCAAGGCAGCCCCTCAATGTCATAACACAGCCCCTCAAGCTTAGAGAAACCAGCCACAAGCTTAGCCTCAATCTCCACCAAGCTTCCAAATGCTCACTTTTCAATTCCAATGCTTATATATAAACTTAATTTACACCTAATACACATATATGTTCAAAATTCAACTTCTTCATAATAAAATCAAAATTGAATAGGGTTTAGGTTGTTCTTACTGTACCCATACACATAATAACTCAAGCCCAATAAGTTCCGGAAGCTAAATCGAACCTAAAACACCAAATTGGGCAAGATTTCATCACAAGGGTTCAATTTCACCATAGGAAAGGGGGTAGAGATTCTAAAATGAAAATGGAGCTTACCGGTGAAATTGATTCGACAGAAATGTAGAGCTCGACGTGCTGGACGCGTGGCCATGAACGGCGCGGCGATCGGAGCTCGAACGGAAAAATTGTGGTAGTTGGAAGATTAATGAGGGTTAGGGAAGTTCTCCCTCACCAACGCCGTTCAGCGTTTATTGTAACGACCCAATTTTCAGTATGTCTAGATCATACCGGAAACTAAGCACTACCAACTTGTCCTCCTAATTATTACCAAGTATTTATTATATGAGCCTAATTCGTTGTTAAAAATGTAGTTATTTTCCGAGGTACTTTTTTTTTGAAAGCGTTTGGGTTAATAGACGGATTCATTCATAATCAATTCACAACTGATAACAGATAAAACAGTTATAAACAACCACACATAAATACATTTCAATCAGTTGATAACATTTCGTGAAACAGCCTTTATTAGAGTATAGACTTTTAGTTAGAACACCCCTAGATATAGCTAGATAATAACTATATACATATATACATACAACATCCCAGGCCCTGACCTGTACAAGAAGTCCTTAAGCCGGCACCCAGGCTAGCCTAGAATCTATACTCACCTAGACCCTCTAAACTACTAAAGCAAGGGAAAGTACATTCTAGGTCTTCAAAACTCGAGTCAGGTCGAATGTCATCAAAAGATGGGACATCATCTACTACTCCTTTGCATGATCAGACATTGCCATATGACGTTTCTCTGGTACCTCATCAAGTAGCCACATAACAGGAGTCTCATACACAGGATTTAAGTAAAATTTTGCATACAAACCGGGTGTAGATGTTGGCTGGTCTCACAGTATATACATATAAACAGGTAACAGAGTTCACTCTAGACTTAGAAGACTACCTAGAGCGGAATCCTTTTTGTGGAATGATCATCAATGAACTACGGAAGGGTACTCTTGCTCCCATCTAAGGGGGAAAGTTGAGAGAAGGGGTAAGAACTGAGGAGTTCTTAGTAGGGTCGGGGTTATTAGTTACGTTCATTAATTCCGTGTTGTTTGGCAGACGAATAACAGAATATAGATAACCAGTTAATAGAAGATAGATAAATAGAGGAAGTAGAGAAAATAGAAAACATAACACAAATAGAAGAATACAAGAAAATAGAACACTGACACAGAGAATAAAATACAAGCAAAGAAGGCATACATTCATACAACAATCATAATAGAAAAAATGCACAACTAAGTATGATGCATGTCTGTCCTATGCAGGCCATGAGCTCACGTGTCGGTTTACACCCTGCATCCCGACATTAACTAGGAAGTAGTCCTAGATATGGCTTTATCTCTATAGGTGAACTTCGTCCTACAGAAATAGCACTCCTGTAAGTGAACTTCGGCTTACAGGAATAGTCTAAACACAACACAACAACTTTCTGTTGGTGAACTTCATCCTACAGAAATAACACCTCTGTTAGTGAACTTCCGCTTACAGAAATGGCGCCCCTGTAAGTAAACTTCGGCTTAAAGGTATCACAACTCTCTGTAGGTGAACTTCGGCCTACAGGAATAACAACTTACTGTAGGTGAACTTGGGCCTACAGAACCTCTAGGTCTAACGGAAAAGTAGCAGATGAATATACAAATATCTCTAGAGTTGCCTTAATGCAACAAATGACCTTTCAATAGGCCCTCTGCTTGTTCTCTATTCTCTTTATCATATTTCTCTTTTCTCTTTGTCTATTTACTCTGCTCTGATTACTCTTTTCTTTGTATCTCTTTACTCATCTCTCGTTACTCTCTTCCTTGTATCTCTTTACTCTGCTCTGGTTACTCTATTCTTTGTTTAACGTATGTATTTAAAGCTTATGTGAAATTCACCTTTTACCACCCGTAACTTTTAATATTTCTACTTTAACCATCCTAACTTTTGGAAATTACAAAATAACCCCCCAAACACCAAAATATTTACTTCCTTGCCCTTTTATGGATAAAAAAGGTGTTCTTAAATGTTCTTCACCACACTCAAAGTATTCTTCGTGTTCTTCATAAATTCTTCAGATTCTTTCTCTATTTTTACCCGTTTTTCAGTCTTTTCAGCAACCAGTTTTTACCATAATTCATAATAAATTAGCAACCACCAAAACCCCATCTTTTCTACTTGATTTTAACACAAATTGAATCCCAATTTAAGGGTTAGGGTTTCGTTTTCCAACTGCTCCAGGAACACAAACTCAATGCTTGAATTCCATCGAATTTCATCAAAATTTTACCAAATTTTTAACATGAATCACTCACATAAATCATCAATTTCAAGCACATCCAAACCATAACATAATCATACAACTCAAACACAATCAATCAAGATTAATTTTGTCAAACCCTACCTTGATTTGCTGCTCCAAATCCGGTTACTCGTTGAAGTGTTCTTAAAGCACTTTTTCCTCCTAAAACACATCAAGAACAACTTTGAATCCATAAAACCTCAACTGACCAAACCTTAATCAACATGTTAGAAAGGAATTTCTCACCTTAAACATGCTGGGAATTGAAGTTTCTTGGCTCACAAGTCAAGCTAAGCAAGAGATCTAAGGAAGAACATCAAGAATACACATTTTTAAGCATGTTTCCTTGAAAACCGAATTGAAGAGGGAGGGAGACAGCCATATCACCTTATTTTCAGCCTTGATATGTTATATGGTTATGTAGAGGAAGAAGAGAGGATCATTTTGGTGAAATCAAAGTTTTGATTTGAGTTTTAGTTCAGAAGAAATCAAGCTTTGAAGATTAAGTGTTCATGAAAGTTTCTCTCTTTTCTCTCTTGTTATTTTCAGTCAAAATGATGAATGAGACAGCCTTGGAGGTCTTGGGTGTGTAGGGTGAGTTGTGATTGGTTGGCTTGGAGGTGGGTTAAAATAATATTAAAATATCTTAGGTGTATAACTACTAAAACTAGATGTATCGGAACACTTGTAAAAACATCTCTAAAAATTATTTCTGAGCTACTAGCATAAATGACACTAGTAACATATTTATTAGGAGAACAGAATATGTATGACGAGGCCTTAGCATTGCTAAAATCATCAGGGAGTAAACTTGTAAGAAGATAGCTCATGAAAGCAGGGAACATAGAATCAAGCATTGAACCCTCACTGGTAGTGTATATGCACTCTAATCTCTCAAGTGTCTAGGGTTGATCACTCTACTCTTCTCTAGTCATGCTTTCTAAAACTTTGTTCTTCATCTAACCAATCAACAAATATTTAGTATACCAATGCAAACATCATGAGGACTTTTCAAGGTTGTAGTGGGGTTAAGGTAAGGGTGAGGATATATGTATGGCCAAGTGAGCTATAATATGAATCTTTGACTAACCTAAGCTCTCACCTAACATACACACACACTCTATGTAATCCTAAAATCATGCCTAGCTACCCATAATTTCAGTTTTGTATATTTCACATACGTCATATACCAAATTTTCCTTAATTCCACCACATATGCATTGATCTTTTATTAAACTTAGCATTGGTGTAATTTTGTCCCCTATTTAATTATTTATTTATTTATATTGCAATAAAAAATATTTTCTCTTTTTTCTCTTTTTTTTTATGAACATGAAAGCAAACATAACATATCAATGCACATGGTTTTTCTGGTCTCACATGAGTATGTACCCAAATTCCCAATATTCAAATAAAGTAGAAACATAACACATTCCTATTAACTCAGGTTTCCCACAATTTCCCACACTTAGTTAACACACTATCTTAAGCTAACCAAAGATTAAAATCAGGTAATTAATTATTTTTCCGCTTAAGGCTAGTGATGTGGTAATATAAAGAATAAATGGGGATTAAAAGGCTCAAAGTGGCAAACAAAGGTAATTGAAATGGTAGGCTAT
Organism: Arachis ipaensis; assembly: GCF_000816755.2. Lineage (NCBI taxonomy): Eukaryota > Viridiplantae > Streptophyta > Magnoliopsida > Fabales > Fabaceae > Arachis > Arachis ipaensis. The sequence goes on along the minus strand of NC_029792.2, from coordinate 66,623,864 downwards.
TTGGGATAAGTGAGCTAATAACAAATGATAGACTCAATCATATGCATGCATGTAAATACACTAAATAATGGACATATAGAATGGAACGAAGCAAAGATTGCAATCATAGAGAAGAAAACACACAAGAATAAAATATTATGGTTAAATAATATAACCAAATGATTAAGTTCAAAATCTCACAGGTTGTGTGTTCTTGGCTATAACCCATGTTCCAAATTACAATCTAATTCGTTGTTAAAAATGTAGTTATTTTCCGAGGTACTTTTTTTTTTAAAAACGTTTTGGTTAATAGACGGATTCATTCATAATCAATTCACAACTGATAACAGATAAAACAGTTATAAACAACCACACATAAATACATTTCAATCAGTTGATAACATTTCGTGAAACAATAGATAAGCAGGGTGTAGATGTTGGCTGGTCTCACAGTATATACATATAAACAGGTAACAGAGTTCACTCTAGACTTAGAAGACTACCTAGAGCAGAATCTTTTTTGTGGAATGATCATCAATGAACTACGGAAGGGTACTTTTGCTCCCATCTGAGGGGGAAAGTTGAGAGAAGGGGTAAGAACTGAGGAGTTCTTAGTAGGGTCGGGGTTATTAGTTACGTTCATTAATTCCGTGTTGTTTGGCAGACGAATAACAGAATATAGATAAACAGTTAATAGAAGATAGATAAATAGAGGAAGTAGAGAAAATAGAAAACATAACACAAATAGAAGAATACAAGAAAATAGAACACTGACACAGAGAATAAAATACAAGCAAAGAAGGCATACATTCATACAACAATCATAATAGAGAAAATGCACAACTAAGTATGATGCATGTCTGTCCTATGCAGGCCATGAGCTCACATGTCGGTTTACACCCTGCATCCCGATATTACCTAGGAGAAGTTACCTTCGGAAGTCAAGGACTGACCTCCCCACACTTAAGGCTTGGCACGGTCCTCCGTGCCATCAATAAGGAGCAAGGTAGGGCTGAAAGCATCGCCTCCACTGTCTGGTTTTCCATGGCTCCCTGTGCTACTGGATGAAGGGGAGTCCGGAGTGTCTTTCTGTTCCGGAGGTAGGTGGGTACCAACTATGAGTTCCTTCAGATAGTTGTATCGACACTTGTTACGGCGCTCCATTTGCTCCATCCGCCGGTCTTGCCAGTCGAACCTCTCAAGGATCTGAAGGAACATCTGATGGGTGGATGGTACTTGTGGTGTGGATGATGGTGGAGTAGAAGAAGGAGGAGTATCCAAAGATGGGCCTGCAGGCCGGCTCACAGAGAGAACTGGTGGCCTGATGTACTTTCCATTCGGGACATACTGGTCGGCTCTATGGATCATGATCTTCGTGTTTCCTGCCCGATAGGACACACCTGCTGCAGAGACTAATTCTGAAACCAAGGCGGGAAAAGGCAGGTTACCCACTATCTGCACGTGTCTCATGGCTTGCCGGATGTGTCGGGGCAGGTTGAGAGGTTGCTCTGTCAAGATGCACCGGATGAAAACAGCCATGTCTGCTGTGAAGGTCGACTCATGAGTGCTAGGAAAGATATAATAGGACATAATCTGTGCCCACATGCGAGCCTCCAAGGTGAGTGACTGGGCTGAGATGCTCTTGGGTTTTGAACGATGCGGCCCGTAGATCCAGGTGCTGCCAGGTTAGGCTATAACTCCAAGGACACTATCCCAGTCGAACTGAAACATTTGGCACTTAAGAGTGGCCTCTTGATATGCATCTAATCCCTCTGGACTGGGTGGAAGATCTGGTGCTCTCTGTATGGCACACACTACAAGAAAAAAGGCCTATGGCCACACTTTTTTCTTGCCACGCTTCAAAAGCATTGCTAAAAGTGGGCAATGGCCACGCTTTTATGAGGGTGGCGATAGATTAGAGATTTGGCCACTTTTTTTGCCACGCTTCAAAAGCGTGGCGAAAAGGATCAACGGCCACGCTTTTGTAAGGGAGGCAATTGATTATAGAAATGGCCACATTTTTTCTGCCACGCTTCAAAAACGTGGCCATAGAGAGAAACAAAGACGTTTTAAAAGCGTGGCGACAGGGTTTCATTACGGCCTCGCTCACAAAACGTGGCCATATCCTGATACTCTTTTGGCACGCTTTAAAAGCGTGGCCAAAAGGTTTAAAAAAAAACTAATAACCCCAAACCCAATAACCCTGAATCCTACTAACCCTAAAACTTCAAAAGCTTCGAGACTCTCTCAATCTCCGTCACTCACAACCCCTAACCCTCATAACACCTCACACTCCACCTTCGACATCCCTATCTCAATCTCCAGCTCCCGCAAACCTTAATCCCAATCCGACTCTGCTCTCCGCGCCACCTCCCCCGCCGCCGTTGCAGCAGAATCATCCCACCTTCTCCTACGTGCCGCCTCAGGTCTCCACTGGACCTCCCTTCGCGCCTCCCGCCGCCCCCTCCTTCCGGCCGTTGTCTCCTCAGGCACCACACTTCTCCCCGCTGCCAAATCCATCCGGAGGCGCCGCACCGCCCAGCCTTGCCTACCAGAATCCATTGATTCCACCTCCTGGTGTTAGCTCTACGGCTGCAATGGCTCCCGGCGTCGCCTTTGCTGCCGGTGGCGTTGCAGTTCCGGCGTCTGTGCCACACATGCAGCCAATGATGTCGTATCAAGCTCCCCCGACGTCTTCTCCTCCCTCGCTGCCCTCCGCTCCGGCCAGTACCGCACTGGATTCGGAGCCATCCTCTCCGTCGGTACCTTCGTCTCTGCCCTCGTTGTCGGATTCGTCGCCATCTACGCCGCTCCGTTCTCCCTCGACCCCGTGCCATTCATCAGAGATGTGCTCTTCTACTTGACGGCAGCGATGTTCCTCTTCTACGTGTATCTTAGCGCAAAGATCTTCCTGTGGCAGGCGATTGGATTCGTAGGGTTTTATGCATTCTTCGTTGGTCTCGTGTTCTATATGGACTTGGGAGTAGTTGATGGAAGAGGCAAGAGTGGGAATTCTTCCACAGATCTTGATGAGCAGAGGGAATTAGTTGCGGTGCACGTTGACTCTGACGCCAAGGTTTCAGGATCTATGAACGATGAGAAATGCAATTCTGGATTTCTGGGAGCTTATGGATTGGTATGTTTCAATTTCAATTAAACTGATCATTTTTCTGATTTAGAGTTTGATATAAAGGAATTTTGTTTTTTATGGCAATTGGATCTGGTAACTTAGCTTTCTTGGTTTGTTACTTTGTTGGTTAGAACCTGAATGAAAGAAATAGTAGTAGGAATAAGAAACCTGATCTATGTTCTTACCAACTTATTTGAATTTAGGCGTTGGATTCGTTTGATTCTTTTTTGCAGTGTATATGGTACTGTGCACGTTTTCTGATTAAACTCATTGCATTGATGTAACCATGATCATTTTGATTGTATAATTAAGAACGAGCTAGTGAATCGCCTTGCGAAACTGAGTCACAACGCGGCGTGATGAAGAGTTCAGATAAACCTCCGAAGGGGTCAAATTTAGGAACCCTAGCTGCTGAATCACCTGTTGTGAACAATCTTCTCCTTCCCTATCTAGGGTGTTTGAAACCAATGGCTTCCTCTCCTCATTTTGATGATGTAAGATACTCCTCCTTTTTGAATTTTATTTTTTCTTTCCCCTTTCTATCTATGAATCTCGGCCCTCACTTCAATTTTGTCAAATGCAGCAAGACTTCGATTTTGAAGGCGGATTTTTCAGAACGCGTTCTAGTGAGAAGAGGCCCTCTCCCGATTATGACGACGAATATTACGATAATGACCCTTTCGCACCCAAGAAGGTAATCAAATATAATCCACTATAGTTTAGTTTATTCTATGTGATTTTGCATTACATGTTCTCTAATTAGAATGTTCTATGTGAAAAATGGAATACGTTTGTCAATTATACATGACTCGTTGAAGGTTGGATATTTGTTTTCTAAAATTGTACTCTGTTCTATTTGTTATTGGTTCAAGCAAAATCAAAGGCTGAAGAAGCTGCTTCTGGTGTAACCACTGGAATGATATTTTCTCTTCGTGAGAGGTATAATGAAATCTTAGTTGTACTGTGTTCAGGTTGCTGTGAGGATATAATTTGAGCTTAAACTTCTTTCTGTGGCTCTTTCTTTCTGGCAGTCTTCAAAACTGTAAGGATACCCTTGCCACATGCCAAGTACGTCTTACTTTTATGAATTCAATTACTCAAAGTTGATATTATCTTCTTGATCAAAGTGGACTGTAGTTTATAATAATATTAGATTCATTAATGCTTCAGGAAAATGTAGCATAGATATGGGTACGTAGTATGGTCATTTTGCACGAGGTAGGGTATATATGTGTGTGTATATTATATAAAATGTAAAACAGTAAACAATAAAATAATTGAAGCATATTATATGCAATTTTTATGATGTTGTAACTTCAAGTTTTTATCAAAATATTAGGAAAGAAAGCAACATCTTAAGAAGAATAAGACTTGAAGAAATGAAGTAGTATTTTATTTCATTTAAAAGTAAACCAAATAGTGTACTTGTCAAATTTTATGATTTGTAAGTACTAACATAAATTTAGCCCTTTGGGTACATATGCTTGTTGTGATGTTTAACCAACTATTATCAATTATTTGTGTGTACCTAGGAGACTAGCAGACTAGCAGAGAGCCCTGGCCATAATGTTTGATTTCTAAATTCTCATAGCAGACTAGCAGAGAGTCCTGGCCATAATCTGTTCAAATTGTATTCTTTTACTATTTTTTTTAATTGTCATATCTTAGATTGAATTCTACCTTTTCCTTTTCTTAGAAACTTGATTAGATAATTCCATATTTAATTTATTTTTCATTATTCTTGTTTAATTTGGTTACTAACTTACTATTATTATTATTATTATTACTATTATTATTATTATTATTCTTGTTTAATTGGCCACAACTTAAGCATATCAAGCATATTTCTGTTACTGCTACCTCTCAAGCTTACGAGTAATGATATTAACGAAGCAAAACTGGTTCATCTCAGCCCCCATATGTAAGCAAGCCATCAACTCATTCACACTTCAAGCTATTGCTTTCACTAGGCAAATCTTTTAGTAGTATTATTTCTTTCATTGTGACTTTTAGGTTATTTGAACAAAGAACAAGATGGAGCCTTGGCATTACAGATGAAGATCAATACATATTACTCTTGGATTTTTCAATGTGAGTTGATTAAAATTTATAAAAACTGAATGTGACTATAGTTTATACTTTTTCAATTTGTTGAAGTTATTTTCTATTAAGCTTTTCATTTGTGCTTGATATATGTTGGATGGAACTTTGTTTTTATAATCAAGAACCAAGTTGTATAAATCATAGTTGTAGCCTACAATTCAAATAAAACATCTAGATGAACGTAAGAATATAAAAATAAAATTGAAAACAAATCATTTCCAAAATACGTAGAAAAACAAAAGAAAAGATTACTTGAGAGAATTACAATTTAAAATTAGTTGTATTCATCATATATAGCAAATGTATAAATTCATTCAGATGTCATTTTTAGAATTAAAAAATATCTCATTAATGGAAAAAGGAAAAAAAATTCAAATGCATCTCATTACTTGAACATAGAACTGCTTCAAGAAATTTTATAACTTTCATTCAAACATGTCAATATTAGCAGCAAACTAAATCTCACTTGATTTTTTCTTACCTAATACTCTGCATTTTCCACGTAAAAAATAGAACTTAATCATAAACTACATTTTTCACATAAAAAAGAACTAGTGAGAACAATGTCCTTACTACTACCAGCTGACCTTATATAATATGTGCATGGTGTAATTTGCCATTAATATGAAAATTTTGCCCGATTGATCTGAGCCAATAAGAACTACCAGCCATTAAGAAAGAAGCCCGTGGAATGTAACAGCCGACGCAGTAAGTGGCGCTGATCGGTTTCTGCCCAACCGCATTTACCCTTTTTCCACCAGTAAAATAAATTACTACCACTATAACCGATTTATTACAACTCCACCACACTCTTCTAGTAGTGGGTGTGTCTTCTGTGAACGTCACAAAACCATAGCTTCCAACCTTTCCCCATGGTCATGCTCTCTATTCTCTATAATATTTACTACTCTTTTTGCTTATTTTATTTTTTACATTTTTTACCTATGTGTTATAAAATAAAGAAAGAAAAAAATAAATCTTTCAAAGATTGTGAGGGGCATTATTCTATTTTGTTTCCTTTCATACACTCTTGAGATTTTGCCTATTTGTCTGTGAAAGGAATCTTCCCTTATTGTTGTATTTTGGGTTGGTGAAATGAGAATGTCCCGTTAGCTTTCTTCATTAGCTCAGCTGTTGTTTCTGCTGGTTAGATTCTGATTTTGATACTTTTTCTTTGGGGTGACAAAATAGGTTTGCTTCAACTAAAGAAACTTTTTCTCCTCAACATAAGAACGAAAGAAGTAGCAGCAAGAATGTATGGGGATTGCCAAGTAATGTCTACAATGGGAGGAAACGTAGTTGTAAACTCATCCGAAACATTTTTCTCTTCTCCAATCCAAAGCAACAGCTTCACCTTCATGCCTACCATGCATTTTCATCACCCTTTTCCCACCATGGTACACAAAACAAGCTTTTCTCTTCACCTTAATTATTATTGCTTCTTGTTTAATCAGTTTGTGTGGTTTTAGAAGGAAGAAGACGGGATCTTATGAGGGAAGGAAGAGATCATGGAAAGCAGTTCAGAGAGTGAACAAGTTGAACAATTATGTATGATCTAAGGGAAGGAAGTTTAAGAGGGCTAGAAGAAGGAGGAACAGCAAAGTTGTATTGTTTTTGTATTTTTCGTTATTTTTTAGTTTTGGAATTTGAACTTGTGATTTATTTTGTATTTGAGTATTAGTTTTGTATTTGAGTATTTGATTTTTCTTATAATAAAAATTGTATACTATATTTATAAGTTTGGTAATAAAAAAGAACTGAAAAATTTAGATTTTGTATCGATGAAGGTAAAAATTAGAAAAAGGATTTGTTTTTTTTTTTTTAATTTTATAAGGCTATTGCCACGCTTCAAAAGCGTGGCCATATCTTGCAATCCCCTCGCTTCAAAAGCGTGGCCATATCTCTCTCTATTGCCAAGCTTTGAAAGTGTGACCAAATCTCTCTCTATCGCCACGCTTCAAAAGCGTGGCCATATCTCCCATATGGCCACGCTTTTAAAGCGTGACCATATCTCCCATATACGGCCACGTTTTAACGAGTGGCCATTTATAAAAAGCGTGGCAAAAGAAAAAGCGTGGCGATAGGTCACCAAAAGCGTGGCGATAGAGCAACCGCCAAGCTTGTAGAGGCCACCCTTTCAAAAGCGTAGCGGTAGCTCAAAAAGCGTGGCAAAAAGCTATCGCCACGCTTTTTTCAGCTTTTTGCCACGCTTTAAAAGCGTGACAATAGAGCTGTTTTCTTGTAGTGACTCTTGGAGACAGGGACTTGCTGCTGACGGACATAGACGGTCTGCAGAGTAAGCGAGTAGAAGTTGGAGTAGAATTCAACTACCCATGATAAGTTGGCCTCTCGCGGCTGCCTCCTCAAAGATCCCACTGTCTCCGCTCGATGCGGGGCTCCACAAAATCAACAAAGTGTGTTGGAACAATGAGTAGATGCTCATTGTTGTAGTTCCTCTCGGCTAGGATGGGGAACATCTATTCGCAATAACGGTTAGGGAACCGTGTGGAGTCCCTTGCGGGAAAGGCTTTTTCTGCTTCATCAACTTTAATAATCCTCTTCACCCGCTTTATTGGTGGCTTGACACTGGTAGATGGTGGTGCCTTAGCCAGTGTTCACTTGGTTCCTCTCCTTGCTGGTGTCTTATCAGTGGCTTTCTCTTTTCTTTTCTTAGTACCCATGCCTAAGGAAGAAGGAAAGAGGAAGAATGTTAAATATAGATAATGAAAGAACCGGAAGGAAGAAATTCCAAGTGATAATGAATGCCAAGGAAAAGATGATAGCTTAAATACATGGTAGCTACAACATGTAGGTAAGACATCAATTAAGATCAAGAAGGCAATTCATAATAATTAGATGCAAGAGGGTATAAGCGCGAAAGTAAGAGGCATGAGAAGCATAACTCAAGCATCAATTATTAAATGTGCCAAATTAAAAAGTACTTGTATGATGACAATTGTGAATGATAATCCCAAATACATGTGGAGTACAAGTGTTGTGAAAAAGAGGCAGTCAAGTGTAAGAGTAAAATAGAATAGGATTCAAAATGCCATAAAATGCTTTTTCACAAACACTTGGTGTGCAAGTTAAAATAGGAATGAAAATAATGTATCCAAATGTATATGAGAGACAAAATTATATGTCAATTGTCAAATTACTCCTCATAGTATCCACAAGTTTCAATAAAATAAAGTAATACCCAAATAAAATTTTAACACCAACATAAAAATGCATGAGAGAATAATGAAAAAGAAACCATAAATAACTAAGCTAAAGGAAAAATTGAGAAGAAAAAAAATGAACAAATGCAATAATTGAAAGAAGAATGAAAGAGTAGGGGAGAGGAAGAAAAGAACATGCGGTAGAAGATGGAAAAGGGAGGAAGAAAATAGTAGATAAGAAGAAGGAATAAGGAAGAAAGAAGGAAGAAGAAAGAAGTAGGAATGAAAAGGAATTAGGATTGGGGAAGGGAAGAATTGAAATCAGGCGGTGTACTGGTTTTATTGTGCGTCGCATGCGATGCGTACGCATATAGAACGCGTACGCGTGGGTCGCGCAATTTTGATGATGACGCGTAAGCATCTGGCACGCGTGCGTGTGCCTTTGGTTGTGCGAATCGCGCGAGACCAGCCCCGCGCACACACAACTCTAGGGTGCATTCTGTGTTGGGGCCATAATTACATACGACGCGTGCGCGTGATGGCCATAAAGTGAAAATGACACACACGTGTCAGGGACGCGTACGCGTGATGGGGTTTGTGCTTCTAGAACAATTCCAGCCCCAAACCAACACAACTCTTTGGCCAAACACCCATTTACGCTGATTTCCAGGGTCACGCGTATGCGTCAGGGACGCTTACGCGTGGGCTGATGAAAGCGCAAGTGACGCGCATGCGTGAGGGACGCGTACGCGTGGTCTTGCTTGTGTGCAAGACACGCTTCCAGCGCCACTCCTGCGCAACTTTCTATTTAATTTCTTTGTGTTGCAACTTCACGTATGACGTGCACGCGTTATCGACGCTAGCGCGTCGAACACCCCCTTTTTTTAATCCAGAATGCAGATGATTATGCAGAAATTATGAATGAATACTGTGAAAAACAAATTAAAATAAAACTAAGAATGAAAAGGGACGACCATACCATGGTGGATTGTCTCCCACCTAGCACTTTGCTTTTATGTCCTTAAGTTGGACGATCCACAAGCTCAGTCTGCTTTTGTTGGTGGGTCCTCCAAGAGGAAGACCTCTAGCTCGTTATTGTCCTTTATCTTCTCACCATGATACAGCTTCAAGCGATGTCTATTGACCTTGATGAATTTGGAACTTGAAGGATGACTCAGGTGAAAGACTCCGTATGGCTCTGCCTTTTCCATCCTATAGGGGCCTTCCCACCTTGATCTCAGCTTGCCTGGCATGAGCCTTAATCTGGAGTTGTAAAGGAAAACTAGCTCCCCAGGTCTGAACTCTCTTCTCTTGATATGCTTGTCATGCACAGCCTTCACATTCTCTTTGTATAGTCTGCAGTTGTCATATGCTTCGAGTCGAAGGGTCCTCCAGTTCTGCTAGTTGTAACTTCCTTTCAGCACCAGCCTTCTCAAATCCCATGTTGCATTCCCTTACAGCCCAGAAAGCCTTGTGTTCCACCTCCACTGGGAGGTGACAAGTCTTTCCGTATACTAGGTGGAATGGACTCATTCCGATGGGTGTCTTGTATGCTGTCCGATAAGCCCAGAGCACATCTACAAGCCTGGTACTCCAGTCCTTCCTATGAAGCTTGACTATCTTCTCTAATATGCACTTTATCTCTCTGTTAGACACCTCGGCTTGCCCATTGGTCTGGGGGTGGTAAGCTGTTGCTACCTTGTGCACAGTGCCATGTTTCTTCAATAGACCTGTTAATCTCCTGTTACAAAAATGAGTGCCTTGATCACTCACGATTGCTCGTGGTGTTCCAAAGAGATAGATAATATGATTTCTAGCAAAGGAGACAACAATGTTATCATCATCAGTACGGGCAGGAATTGCTTCCACCCATTTAGAAACATAATCTACAGCTAACAATATATATAAAAAACCGCTAGAGTTTGGAAATGGACCCATGAAGTCAATGCCCCAAACATAAAAAAATTCAAAGAATAGCATAAACTGTTGGGGCATCTCATCCCTCTTGGATATATTGCCAAATCTTTAGCATTGGGGGCAAGATTTACAGAAGGCAGTAGCATCCTTAAAAAGAGTGGGCCACCAGAATCCACAGTCTAAAATTCTTCTAGCTGTTCTTTGAGGACCAAAATGTCCACCACTCTCAGAGGAGTGTCAGGCCTCTAAAATTGACTGGAATTCTGATTGAGGTACACACCTTCTAATTATCTGGTCAGCACCATACCTCCATAAATATGGGTCATCCCATATATAATATTTGGACTCGTTTTTCAGCTTGTCCTTTTGATGCTTAGTAAAATTGGGAGGGAAGGTATGACTAACTAGATAATTAGCTATAGGTGCGTACCAAGGAACTACCTCGGATATTGCGTGCAAGCTATCAAATGGAAAAGCATCATTGATAGGAGTGGAGTCATTCTTAATGTGCTCTAGGTGACTCAAGTGGTCCGCCACTAAATTCTGGGAACCACTCCTATCCTTAATTTCTAAATCAAATTCTTGCAGCAGCAATATCCAATGTTTTAACCTTGGTTTGGACTCTTTTTTAGGTAACAAATATTTTAGAGCTGCATGGTCTGAGTATACTACCACCTTATTACCAAGTAAGTAGGCTCGGAATTTATCCAGAGCAAAAACAATAGTCAGAAGCTCTTTTTCAGTGGTAGTATAATTAGACTGAGTAGCATCCAAGGTCTTAGAAGCATAAGCAATTATAAAAGGGTCCTTACCTTCGCGATGAGCCAGCGCCACTCCTATTGCATGGTTGGAGGCATCACACATAATCTCAAATGGCTGGCTCCAGTCGGGTCCTCTCATAATCGAAGCTTGAGTCAAGGTGATCTTCAGCTTATCAAACACATTCATGCAGTCCTCACTCAGCTCGAACTCAACATCCTTCTGCAGCAGTCTGGATAAAGGCAATGCTACCTTACTAAAGTCCTTGATAAATCTCCGGTAGAAACCTGCATGACCAAGGAATGAACGGACTTTCCTCACGGAAGAGGGGTAAGGTAAACTAGAAATCACATCTACATTTGCTGGATCTACAGAAATACCAGTATTAGAGACAACATGTCCTAGAACAATACCTTGTTTTACCATAAAATGACATTTTTCAAAATTTAATACAAGGTTTGAACTAACACCTGTCTAATACTCTAGCTAAACTATCCAAGCAAAGATTAAATGAATCACCATACACACTAAAGTCATCCATGAAAACTTCTATACAGTTCTCAATAAGATCTGAGAAAATACTCATCATGCACCTTTGGAAAGCAGCCGGTGCATTACATAAGCCAAAAGGCATCCTCTTGTATGCATATGTTCCAAAGGGACATGTAAAAGTAGTTTTCTCCTGATCTTCAAGAGCTATATGAATTTGAAAATAGCCAGTGTAACCATCTAGAAAACAGTAGTGTGATTTACCTGACAGTAGTGTGATCCTTGCGAGTAGCCTGGTTGAGGCACCTATAATCAATGCATACCCTCCAGGAGTTCTGCACTCTAGTTTTCAGGAGCTCTCCATGCTCATTCTTCACTGTAGTGACTCCGGATTTCTTGGGCACCACTTGTACTGGGCTGACCCACTCACTATCCGAGATTGAATAGATGATGTAAGCTTCAAGCAACCTGGTGACTTCCTTCTCGACAACATCCAGAATGGTGGAGTTCAGCCACCTTTGAGGTTGATGAACAGGCCTTGCTCCCTCTTCTAAAAATATCCGGTGCTCACAAACTTGAGGACTGATGCCGACTATATCTGCCAAGCTCCACCCAATTACTTTCTTGTGTCTTCTCAGCACACTAAGCAGCTGCTCCTCCTATTGGGAAGTGAGTTCCCTTGCAATAATAATTGGGAGCTTCTAATTATCCTCAACATAAGCATACTTGAGGTGGGATGGAAGGGGCTTCAATTCCATTTTCTGCTCATGGCTGGGCACTTGATCATCTGGAGCTAGTGAAGGTGGCAAGGTGTCTTCATCTTGTTTAGAAGGTTTCCCCACACTTGCACCTTGCTCCATGTGTAGCTCTTCTACTTCTTCTTGGTGAACTGCAGTTACAGCTTCATCAATGATGTCACACTAGAAGATGGAATGATCTTCCAGGGGGTGCTTCATAGCTTCATCCAAGTTGAAGCTTATTGCTCTGCCATCTATCTCAAAAGAGTAAGTTCCTGAGAAAGCATCCAATTTGAACTTTGAGGTCTTCAGAAATGGTCTTCCAAACAGGATGGATGATGGTCTTTCTGAGTCATTAGGGGGTATCTCCAAGATGTAGAAGTCAATTGGGAATATGAGCCCCTTAATGCTCACCAGCACGTCCTCAGCAATTCCAACCATCGAGATTATACTTTTATCTACCAAAACAAAATGTGCTGCTGACCTTTTTAAAGGAGGGAGCCTCAGAGCATCATGCACAGATAATAGCATAATACTCACACACGCGCCTAAATCACACATGCAGTCAGAAAATTTCACACCCTCTATAGTAATAGTAACCATGAATGGACTTATCACTACATTTTTTTGGTATATCACTCATTAAAGCAGAAATAGAGCTACCTAGAGGAATAGTTTCTAAATCCTGTATTTTTTTTATTCATGCATAAATCTTTTAGAAACTTCGTATATTTAGGTACCTGGCGAATGACATCAAAAAGGGGAACAGTTACCTCAACCTTTTTGAAGATCTCCACCATCTTGGGATCAAGCTCCATCTGCTTTTTGGACTTCTTATCAAGGTGTGGAAATGGAATGGGAATGGCTTCTCTTGTAACTTCATCTCCTTTTGGTGTTCCATCCCTTAGTTGAGCTACTTCTTCTTCAACCATGTCTTGTACATCCTCCTCTTCTTCAACATTCTCTACCTCAACAATGTCTTCAACTTGAATATCTTCCTTTGAACTTGGCTCCTCATGACTCCTCTCTTGTAGTGTGGTTCCAGACCTCAAAGTAATGGCATTGATTCCACCCTTTAGATTAGGTAATGGTTGAGAAGAAAGTGCACTGGAGCTTGAAGGTTGATTGTTGGGGGTAGATAATGAATCCATCCGAGAGATGAGAGCTTCTAAAGTAGCATTCAGACCGTTTATGATAGAGTTAAGTGTATTCTAAATATCTTGTTGTCCTTGCGCAAGAGAGCGAAGCATCTCATCATTGGAAGAGGAAAAGGGGTAAGTGATTTGAGGGGCCTACTATTGGTTGTTTTGAGGTGCTTGGGACTGCCTTTGGTGAGGTGCTCGGTAAGGCTGGTTCTGGTTCTGCTGTCTGTTGTTGATGTTCCACCTATGATTTCCACTATTGTCTCTGTCTCCTCTGTTGTAGTTGTCCCTCCATCTTTGGTTGGAATTATCTCTCCACCCCTGGTTGGAATTGTCTCTCCATCCCTAGTTGGAGTTATCTTCCAACCTTGATTATAGTTCCCACCTTGGTTATAATTGCTGCCTTGTTGATAGTATCCTTGATTTGGGTGGTCATAGAAATTATGGGTAGCTGCCAAGGTGTTGTCTTCTTGTTAGAGCTGCGGACACTCATCTATGTAATGAGTATAGCAGGCACATATTCTGCACACTCTCTGAGGAACCAACTGTTGACACTGTTGTTGTGGGGCAGGCTGAGGTTGTTGTTGATTCAGCTGTAGTTACTTCAGTATGTTGGTCATCTCTCTCAGAGTCTATGTGAGAGCAGTAGTCTCACTACTAGAGGAAAACTCCACAATCACATTGGGATGGTTTTTCCTGTGCCTGACATTTTGGGTAGACTCAGCTAGATCGGTGATCAGTTGCCACGCTTCTGTCACCGTCTTGTACTTCTTCAGAGAGCCATTACTCGCAACATCTAGTGTAGTCTTGTCTTGAGGCTTCATGCCTTGTGTGAAATAGCTAATCAACACCAACTGGTCAATCTTGTGATGGGGACATGAGTCTAAGAGATTCCTGAAGCGTTCCCAATACTCATAAAGAGTCTTTGATTCGCCTTGAATAATGTAGGAAATTTCTTTTCTCAGTTTGTCCGTAACTTTAGCTGGGAAGTATTTGTCTAGAAATTCCCTTCTGAGCAGATTCCAATTAGTAACAACTTCAGGTTGAGTGTAGAACCACTCCCTTGCCTTTTCCTCGAGAGAAAACGGGAAGGCATATAACCAAATAGTAGTCTCATCTGCACCATGACGCCTAGTAGTTGAGCAGGCTGTCTGAAAATCTCTAAGGTGCTTGATAGGCTCTTGAGCAGGTAAGCCATCAAACTTGGGCAGTAAGTTGATTAGCGCAGTCTTCAGTTCAAAATCTGCAGCCAGATTTGGGTGACGCGCTTGATACGGTTGCAGTGTAAAGTCTGGAGCTCCTGCTTCTTGGAGAGTAATCCTTCTGGGCCCCGCCATATACCTACACGTAAATCAACAGAATCAGTAGAAGAGGAGCTTGTTTCTTCCTCAAATGGCGCTTCAAATTCGCTCTCAGATAAGACTGGTGAATTGGTAGTAACCACTTCACCACCCTTAGAGGCTAACCGATGCCGAACTCGCCTAATACGTGAAATAGTTCTTTCAATTTCAGGATCAAACGCGGCTAAACTTGAGTCAGGTAGTGAACGCGTCATTCAATGAAAGAAATATACAGCTCATGGTAATAAAATAAAATAAAATATACAAATATGTAAAATTAAAAGTATTTACACCAACCAATAATTTAGCACACTGTTGCAACTTCCCAGCAACGGCGCCAAAAATTGACGTCGCGGAAAATTGCCGATTAAGAATTTATAGAGAAAATAGCATTGCAAGTACAGTTCTTAACCGAACAAAATTCCGCTTACCAATTTAGAAAGAATTGTCACAAATTGAGAATAAAATACTGGGAGTGAAAATCCCAGGTCGTCTCCCAACAAGTTGACAAAAGAGTGCAAATTGGTCAGGAATTTTCCGAAAAATTTTAAGAGTTAGAGAACAGAAAAATAAATGATTGTAAATTAAAGCAATAAAAATTAGCAAGAGAAATTTATATAATCAAAATAAAAACCTTGACCGGGAGAAGATTAATTGGAAGTTCTATCCTTGTTGAATTTTCCCAAGTGTAATAGTAAGAGGTTGTTGTTTTTACTTAGTTAACATTTACCGAATAAAGAAAAGTCAAGTAATTGAGCTAACTCTTATTCACAAGTCCTAATCATCTCCTATGGAAGGATTAGCGTTAGTAACTAGAGAGTTAGCCGACAACTTCCAATTAAGATTGACACTTGAGTATTCCAACTGAAGGGTCTCCTTTTAATCAACTCCCAAGTCAAGTTGGGAGTCTACTCCATTGACATGAATACTACTTTCACAGACATATAAAGGGAATAAAAAGAAGACATGATGAACTAAGTAAAATAATAACTAAAAATTAATTAAAGGTAAAAATAGTTCCTTGCATTAATAAATTCCAAAACCATAAATATCCATATCTCAACAGGGTTAATTGGTAATTAAAGAGTAAAGGAATAAGGAAACAAACTAGAATAATGGAAACTTCAATAGAGGTAGTAACCCTTTTTAATATCCAAATCAAAAGCATAAAACTCTAAAACTATGAATGTGTAGAAAACCTAGAGGAAGTAGTATATCTCTCTGAAATTTAAAACTCAAAACTAAAAACTATGCAAATGAGAATGTGTGTTGAGTCTCTGCTTGTCCCCTGGCTCTAGTCTGTGTTTCTGGGCCGAAAACTGGGTCCAAACTCAGCCCAAAATCGCCCCCAGCATCTTCTTCATTTTCTGTACGTGGCGCACGTCACGCGTACGTGTAAGGTACACGCACGCGTCGCTGTGCAAATCTCCAAATCACGCGCACGCGTCAGGTACGCGCACACGTCGATCCTCGCTGGTTGTCTCCTTTATTTCTTGTGCTCCTTCCATTTATGCAAGCTTCCTCTCCATCCTCTAAGCCATTCCTGCCCTATATAGCCTGAAAACACTTAACACACAGATCACCGCATCGAATGGTATAAAGGGGGATTAAAATACACAATTTAAAGACTTAGGAAGCAAGTTTTCAACCATAGAACCAAATTGTGAAGGAATTGTAAAATCATGCAAATTGTATGAATAAGTGTGCAAAGACTTGATAAAAACCACTCAATTGAGTACAAGATAAACCATAAAATAGTGGTTTATCAGTTATAAGATGAATGCAATTAATGAGATTTTGTGGTTATGACTTGTTGATTGGTTATTAATAAACTGAAGAAGTAAATTAATGAAGTTTTACAAGTTGTAGCTTGTGGTTAGAATGGTGAATGTTAGAATTAATGTATGAATTTTATGGAATGGTGTGTACTAGTGTGCTAGTGCCTCGTGTTAGTAAAAAGGGACTTGATATGTAGTAAATTTGTAGGTTTTGGAGTAGGGTTATGATATAATTAAATTAGATATGCTGATGAATGAGAGGAATGGTGGATTAATATAAGTTGGAAACCTTGAGGACTAAATTTGGTTAGTGAAATTGAGAAGTCTTGCTGCAGAAATTCCTAATCTAGTTGGACAGAAATTTAAAACGAAAACCAGGAAAAATCTGGACATAATTTTCGAAAAAATCTATTTTTTTAACAAATTTCTATAAGTCAAGATTATTCCAGAAAAATTTCAGGGAATTTGGCAAAGTGGTTTGGAAGATATGATTTTTTGAAGTTTAGTGGTTGCTGCGGATTTTTCTGGTTTTCTGGGTTTCTGGTTCTGCAGTATCAACTTCCAAACGCTATAACTTTGGATTTAAACAAAATTTTGAGTTTCTTCCAAAAGGGATTTAAATATCTATCAGTTTATTTTAAGCGCGAACAGGTTTCAGGTCCATACCTATTTTGTAGACTTAGATAAGTCATTTGGAAGATGGGTTGTTTGCTGGAAATTCTGAACTGATTCATAAAAACAGGGCACCTCTTCCAATTGATAATTAATTACTCAAATGAAGTGATATGAACCTGAAACTTGTGGTTTTTAAACTTGGGAATGTTGAATGTAATCCCACCAAAATTTAGAGGCAACAGATTAGAATTAGAATTATTGTGGAATTTCTAAAAATACTGCTGCTGTCTGTTTTTCTGGAATTTTGTAAATGCAATAGCAGAATTCTAAATCTTGTAAAAAATTCAATTCTAATCCAAATTCAGAAAAACCTAACTTAAATTGAAGATTAGGATCTCTAGAGTTACCTTACCAAGAAAAATAGGTCATGCATAAGTATTTACAACACAAGAAGGTTTTAGATTAAACAAGCTTAGGAAGTGAAAAGAAATGTAAGTTGCCCCTAGGAAGGGTTAAAGTTAAAGACAATGATATTGAGAGATAAAGAGAAGAAAGAAGAATGAGGAACAAGGAATGAAATAAAAGTTGAGAATTGATGATGTTAATCAATCAAGAATAATAAAATGTATGAGCAATGAGTTAAGTAAAGTTGAGAATGATGAGATGAGATATAAATTGGTTTCGAGAATGAAACTGATAATTATGAGAAATGATTGAATAACTTGAGCTTGGGGCGTTGTCCACATTTCAGCCGGAATTTTTTCTGTGGTTGTTATTGAGCTTAGGGTATTATTTTTCCCATGTCAGCTTAGGGTGTTGTCTCTTCTCCCCATGTCAGCTTGGGATTCGTCCCATGGATATTATTGAGCTTGGGGGCGTTCTCCCTCCCATGTCAGCTTGGAGATTCTCCCCATGGTGTATTTTGAGCTTGAGAATATGTCAGGATGGCTACGTAACTGACAGTTGATATCAACAGCCATAGGACAGGCATGCAACATGTGCACATTGTGTGAATTACTTGTTTGTGAACTATTTGGGAATGCCTACGTAATTATAACATGCTATCTATTGTACTTATTATCTGTATTTACTTGTAAGTTACTTGTGCTTGCCTTGTTTGCTTATTTGTTTGTGTAAACTAATTGGTGATAGAGGAGCGGGGGAAGGGTGGACCGATTTGGAGTTAATGTTAGGTTTAAAATATGTAAGGTTAGAATTCATTAGGCTACCTACCCCTTTTTATGGTTTCTGCTTAGAAACTAAGCTTTGCAATTATGTGACGAAGTTCTAGGATTGTCTCTGGTATTCCCAGGACCTTTTTTATTATACGCGTGGCACCTTTACCATGCTGAGAACCTCTGGTTCTCACCCCATACTATGTTACTATTTTCAGATGCAGGTCGAGAGGCTCCTCGCTAGGCGTCTAGATTCCTTGAAGCGGAGCAATCCCTAGTGTATTTTGGGTTTCTAGTTTGTATATGTATGTGTATGTGTACTAGCTTGCTCTCTAAGAAACTTGATTATTTTGTTCCTCATAGAGGTTACAGGAGATTTAGGGACTTATTACTGTACGTTGGGTGTTCGGGATACTTATGTAATTATATGTAAAATATTCTCCGGCCAGCCTTGGCTTCGCAGGCTGAGTCAGGAGCTAGTTTCACTGTATTCTTGGCTTTCTTTTATTCTTTTCCTTATTCATATCTGTAATCTTCAGGTTTCTTCGCACGCAAGTTATTCCGTTCCGGAGCATTGCGCTTTTTATTTTACGAGTTTTGTTTTACCCATTTTTCAAGGCTCCTAGTTTATTATATTTTTCTATTATTATATGTATGTATTTTATTTTAGCAGTTGTAGCGCCTCGCCAGCTCTGTTTTACATCCTAGGTGTAAAGCTCTGTGTGGTAGGGTGTTACAATGTACATTCTTTTGGTGACTCCTCGTTATTTGCATTACTGATTTGTATTTGAATTTTTAGACCTCCTTTATAGGCTGCCCATTTTGAAAGCATGGCATCTATGTTGAGATGATAAATATGGTCGAATTTTATTATTGTGACAATTTTTTTATTATTGATGATCACTTGTTGTTTTTATGCTAGACTGCTCATTTACTCTTCTTATTGTTATGCATATTTGTTTTGCAACTTCAGTCAAGAGGGACCTAAAAAATCGTAGGAGACGCGTGGCCAGGCTCAAATTGTAGAGAAAATAATTTTGTGTCATTACTTCAATCAACTGATATTTCAAGTTATTATCTAACTGATTTTTCTCTCCATAGTTCAACCACTAAGACTACCTAAACGATATCAACAATTTTAGTTTCAGACTCATTGGATTTATTTCATTTTAAATCACGACTCTACTCTCAAAGTGAAAGTGAAGGCTGTGTTGTCTCTATTTTTTTTTTGACAAAAC
>NC_029792.2:66574206-66604237 GCF_000816755.2 Arachis ipaensis | reverse complement strand
GACAGAACACAGTCACAACCTTTTATAACCATGTGGAGAAATACTTTGGGTTGGCCTGTTCAAAAGGAATTTTTATTCATGCCCCACTTAATATGCATGTCAACCAGTTAGGAATAGCCACTCGCATAAAGAATAGGGTGAGACAAAGATAGAACAGAAGGAAGTTGGAACCCAGTTAGCCGGGTGTGGTGTTTTCGACGAAGGAAAAAGCCCCTCCCATGAGCAGGCACGGACCCATGCTTATGAATTGGGGGGGGGGGCACTTGCCCCTAGTCTCATTTCATATTTTTAAACCAATATATATATATATATGCCCCCATTTTAAATTTTAAATGACCCCACTACAAATAAACTAAGCCCAATTATTAAAAGTCCAAACCCATTTTATCTTTTTATGATTTTGACTATTAGTTAACCTAATTAAATTTAGTCTTCTTCTGTTTTCAAATCCCAGTCGTCACTCGCTTATTCTCTTAAACCCTTTTCTTAGTTTCATATTTTCAACCTTTTTTTTCTATTCCTTGTTTAGTGGTTATCTTCTCTTCATCAAAAGATAAATTTTAAATTCTCTATTTTGTTTTATATAGCTCTCTATTACTCTATGTATCTTTCAATTTCATTGTTTCCCTTTTTGATATTTTCAATTGCAAATTTTAATTCAAAAAATTATAGTTTAGGTATTAATCTATTTTTTATTCTCTTCATGAATTTATATATTTTATTTTTATTCTCAATTATGTGATCCTTATTATTTATTTGTTTATCTTTTGTTCTATTCTATTTTATGTAATTATATTGCATATAAATTTTTAAAGTGAATTGATCAATTTACTAATTTATAATATATATATTTTTATTTTTAGAAATAGTAATGAAAAAATATTTCAAAAGAAGGCTACCACTAGAATCTGAAGTCACTCCATTAGTCTCTTCCAATAAAAGGAGCTGATCCTGGATAACGACCCAAAATTTCAAATTATGATCCAAATGACAAAGATGAAGTTAGACGAGCTTATTTACAAAAAGGTCCTTGTCAACCAAGAGGACATGATTTTCCACAAATATATTTTGGAACTTCTCTCCGTAGATTTAATGCTAATTGGTTTGATGAATTTGGCAATTGGTTGGAATATAGTATTTCAAAAGATGCTGTCTTTTGCCTCTGTTGCTATCTTATGAAACCTGATGGTGTGAGTAGTGATGCTTTTGTAAAAGAGGGCTTTTCAAATTGGAAAAAGAATGAGCGATTACAAACACATGTTGCAAATCAAGATAGTGCTCATAATCAAGCTCGAAGAAAATGCAAAGCACTCATGAAGCAAAAGCAACATATTGAAGTTGCTTTTCAAAAGCATTCAGACCAAGCTAAAAGAGATTACCGAACTCACTTAATAGCAACAATTGAGTGCATTAGGTTCTTATTGTGACAAGGATTAGCCTTTCGTGGTGATGATGAATCACACAATTCAAACAATCAAGGTAATTTTTTTGGAGCTTCTTGAATTTCTTGCTCAACATAATACAGAGATTGATCGTGTTTTCAAAAATGCTCATGGAAACCTTAAGCTAGTAGCACCTAAAATTCAAAAAGATATTCTTAGAGCTGCTGCAAGTGAAACTACTAAAGTTATTATTGATGATCTTAGAGATGATTTATTTGCTATTTTAGTTGATGAAGCTCAAGACATTTCTGTTAAAGAGCAAATGGTTGTTTGTTTGCTGTATGTGAACAAAAAAGGGATTGTAATGGAGTGATTTCTTGGCCTTGTCCATGTTTCTAGCACAAATGCATTGTCATTAAAAGTAGCTTTGGAATCTTTATTAGCAAAGCATAATTTAAGTTTAGCAAGAATACGTGGACAAGGTTACGATGGAGCTACTAATATGCAGGGAGAATTTAATGGCTTAAAAAGTTTGATCTTGAAAGAAAATGCTTGTTCTTTTTATGTTCATTGTTTTGCTCACCAACTTCAATTAGCGCTTGTAGTTGTTGCAAAGAAACAAGTCGAAATTGCACTACTTTTCAATTTGCTTGCTTGTTTGTGCAATATTGTTGGAGCTTCTTGTAAACGTAAAGACATGCTTCGTGAAAGTCAAATGCAAAAGACAATTGTTGCATTACAAAATGGAGATGTTTCTAGTGGGCGTGGCTTAAATCAAGAAATAACATTGAAAAGGACAGGTGATACTCGATGGGGCTCACATTATGGTACAATACCTAGCTTGATTTCTATTTTTTCTTCCGTGGTAGAAGTTCTTGAAGTCATTGAGGAAGATGGAAATAATCTTGAACAAAGAGCTGAAGCATGTCAATTATTTAATCATATTCAATCTTTTGAATTTTTATTCAATTTACATTTGTTGAAAAGTGACTCATTTTTTGCATTTGATAAGGAGAAGTTGCTTCGTTTAGCTGAATTTTATCCACATGAATTATCTTCTACTCAATTTTTGGCACTTGATAGTCAACTTGAGAATTTTATATTGGATATGTGTCTTGATGATCAATTTTCAAATATAAATGGAAACAGTGGACTATCTCAAAAGTTACTTGAGACAAAAAAGCATATTATTTATCCATTGGTATTTCTTCTGTTGAAATTAGCTTTGATTCTACCTGTGTCAATGGCATCAGTTGAGAGAATATTTTCTGCTATAAATATCACAAAGAGTTGACTTCGTAATTGAATGGGAGATGAGTGGTTAAATGATTGTTTAGTTACATATATAGAAAGAGAGACATTCAATCAAGTTGATAATGAAACAATTATTCAACATTTTCAAAATATGAAAACAAGAAGAGAAGTATCTTCAATATTTGAAGCAAAGAAAGTTAGCGGCTAACGTAATTTTTTATTTTTTTTTGTATGAAGCAAAGAAAGCTAGCGGCTAATGTAATTTTTATTTTTTTTTTGTATTCGAATAATTTATGTGAACTTTTATATTTTTAAATTTAAATTAATATATATTTTGATAGTAATGTGTATTATTTTTGCCCCCCAAACATAAATTTTCTAGGTTCGTCACTGCCTATGAGTAAGAGTGAAGTGATCTCACCTCGTGTTATCTACTGCATTCCAGAGTCATCCATGATGTATATATTACACACCCCTTTTAGGGAGATTAATACCATCAATGATGAGTCACAAGAGACTAGTCTGGTTGGATTGTTTAAGATTGACATTGAAGAGTTTGGAGAATATTTTGTAACACTGGAACCATTCATATAACATGCTGATGAAAATACCATAACTTTGGCATAACTCTTGAACCAATTTTCCTTATGTCAAAATTTGTTATGGTTTTCATGAAATCCAAATTCATGTCAGGATGATGAATTTGTGTTGTTTTGTGATCAGTTGTTGTCATTTATAATGAGTCACATGGTATCTAGTGTGGTTGGATTATTGGAGATTATGATATTTATAAGGTTAGTGATAATATTGTAAAATTGGCACAATTTTTGTAACCTAATGGCCAAGAATTTGTAACTCTGGTTTAAATTTTGTAATCAGATCCTCTTGTTAGAAAATTTGTTGTGTTTCTCATGAAGTCGAAATCAATACTTAGTTGGTGATTTGATGACGTTTTATGATTATTTGGTGTCATCCATGATTTGTCACAATAGATTTAATGTTGTTGAATTGAAAAATGTGAGATTCAGATCATGGAGGATGTGTTGTAACGTTAGAAAAGTTTATGTAATTTGCGAATTGCAATTCTATAACGAAGGCATACTTCCTTTAACAAAATAGTCTCGTGAGAAAATTTCTTGAATTATTCATGAAATCAAAATCTATGCTTGAATGGTGATTTTATAGAGTTTTGTGACCATTTGGTGTCATGTGTGATGACTTACAAAGACCCCTATATGGATTTTGAATTCATAAGTGTAACACCCTAATATTGAGCCTTTAGTTCGATGTCGCGTTTCAGTTTTATAGAAAATTCCAGAAAATTATTTTTAGTAATTAAAATCACATATCAAAGATCTTTAAATAATAATAATCACATAATTATTATTAATAGTAAATGCTATACAAATGAATTCAATATAAAACTTGAAGACAATACCTATCCCTCTGGACAAAATAAAAGCTAAAGCAACAACAGCGATGGAACTCTATAAAAACAACAGGTATCACTAGTAAATCTACTATTCATCCACAGCTTCATACTGAATCTTCGAACCTGTCACTGAAAGGGTTGAAGATTTTGGCTTGAGAACATACCACACGTTCTCAGTAGAGAATGGGAATGCCGTAAAAGTAATGAATTTAATGCAAATAATTAACTTACTCAGTAAAACTATTTTGTTAAACCCTTGAAATACTTTTTACTTTTACTTTATATAACTAATTACCTTCTTTAGATTTCTGAACTTAAAACAATTCTCAATCACAACCTCAGTTCTTAATCACAGAGAAACAATAGCACAAGAAACAGATCAACACATAAACAAATTGCGATAAGACAAACAGCACAATCACAGAGAAACAAGATAAGCAAACACAATCAAATGCAAATGCACAAATAAGGATAATGCATGTCTAGTCCTATATAGGCCATGAGCTCATGTGTCAGTTTGTTGCCTGATTTCCGACACTGGTCCTGAGATAAGCGTCTTGTACCGCCATCCTTATCTCAACCAACGTCCCCTCCATGAGCATTACGTATCGCCGTCCTCATGGGAGTAACTTCCTTTCGGTCTCTAGTGAGCGTTACGCATCGCCGTCTTCACTGAGCCATAACCTTTCTTTCGGTCTCCAGTGAGTGTTACGCATCGCCGTCCTCACTAAGCCGTCCTTATAGTGTCAAGTGAGCGTTACGTATCGCCGTCCCCACTAGACACTTGCCATTAAAGCCCAAACAACATTCAATTTCTTTTAAATCTTTGCTCTCTACTCTACTGTGGTAGAGATCCCCTTAATTATCTCTTTTTCCTTTACTTTTCGTTCTTTTTTCTTTCTTATCAACCAAACTCAAAACATAACTTAAAGCAAAATCCCTTCTCAAAAGATTGAATTTAAAATATTATACTTTTCTTAATAAATCGAATTCAAAATAGAATAAATCTTTTCCCAACTAAATAAGTCTCAAATAATTTAACTTTCCAAAATCAAATCTTTTAAAATAGCATTTCAATAAAATCCCAAATTTTATAAAAATTTCGGCAGTACTTCTCCTAGAATTCGAGCTTAGCCACCCTTACGGGTTCCCTCTTGCTTAACAAATCACCACCCCTTTTCATGAGCAATAATCATAATAATAGATTCTCAATAAACAACTTATCATAAACTAGTTTAACGACTATCATTCTTTTAAAAGTAAACCCGTCCAACTTCAAGAATTCATAACTAATTTTCCAAAACAAATTCTCAATCAGTCACCAATCAAGGCCACTACCATTACCATATATCAAATAACTAGCTTATCAACAACCACTTCAATATAATTCATCAAGGATCAAAATTTCAATTTATTCATCCCAACCATCAATAATTCGAGCACAACTCACAACCACATCCAACTTCAATCATAATTCAGAGTAATCTTCACAACTAACTTTTCTCAAATATATTTCAATCAATAATTAACTCATCATATTCCAATTTAATAACAATTAAGCAACCTTACACTCCCAATTTTGTATCTAAGCCTAGAACTCTTCCAATATCACAATTGCAACTTCCATTTTATTAAACAAAGTTATTAGAATTAGTAGTATAGCCCCAAAAACTCGGAATCAATAATTCACAAAATTACACATACACATTCATAATCATTCATCAACTTCCAACAGCGTTTTCAAGCATACCCTCATCACCATCAAATCACATAACCAACAGAAATCATCATCCTCAAACACAGCCACAAATCAATCTCATCACAATTTCATCATATTCAACCATATCCACAATCACCAACAATCTCAATTTCATCAATTTTCATCAATTAATCAAACAAGACAGTTATAAATTATTTGCAGTTACTCACTAAACTTCAATGGCATTCATAAATTAAAACAATTAATTTTAAAATAAATCCCTTACCTCTATATGAAATCAAAATCAACGAAAACTCTGAAGAAGCTTTCTGACCAAGCCGCTGAAGAAGAAAAACGTCAGAAATCATCTGTGCCTCCTAGAACTTCAATTGGTCGAACTCAAGAGAAAGAGGAGCTACGTCCACGTCAACTTCTACTGAACAAAAGTAATGTCAAAGTGTAGAGGAGGAGGATACGAATACTTTTACCGGATTAACTTTTTTATTGGAGTTACGGATATCAAGAAATCGAACGCCGAAAGTTCGGTGTTCATGAACAACACGTTCATTTCTCTCTCGGCCTTTTTTCTTTCCTTTTTCCCAAACGTTTCGGCTGAATGAATGAAGTGAATATAACCAATTGGTAATGTGGTGTCATTAGTGGAACATGTGTCGCGTTAATAAGCTGCTGAATCAGCGATTCAAGTTATAAATATCTTAATCAGATAACTATGAAAGTTGGATATATTAAAACACAAGTAATAATATATATAGGGATAAATATGTGTGAGTTACTAATATAAATGATATTAGTAACAAAATGATAAAAGATATACGTTGAAACATTAGCAAAACTAAATTCATTGAAGAGTACCAATATTTATTCATACTCGCAAATTTTAAACTTGATAATAATAATATTAACTAAACTCTATTTTTTAAATTAAAAATATCAATTACTTAAATTAAAATATACATATATTTTTTATTATTTATAAAATAAGTTTTTATTTATTTATATTTATATTTTTAAAATTGTCAGTACTTATTATAATGACTTCAACGAAAAACTCATAAGAGAAACTGGTTACAAAAATTGTTTTGCGGTTACAAGTTATCAATCCGCATGTTACAAGACATTTGATAATGTCACAAGTCATTCTCCTGTCTCTTGGACACCACATTTTTCCACAAGCCAACCACAATGTATCCCTTGTGGATCATCATAGATGATGCCAAATCGTTACAAAACTCCATGAAAACACGATAGAAGCATGTACCTATTGACAATCAAATAAATCTTGACACATTATTTTTACTTAAATAAAATATTTTTTATACTCAAACAAAATTTTATAATCATTTATTTTATCCATACTATACAATTTTCTCTTTCTAAAATAAGATTTATGTTATATTTTTTTTTATTGTACATATTATCGCAAAGCAAGTTACGAAAATTTCTCCTAAGTTAAAGTTGCTTTCCATAAAAGGAAAATTAAGTCCTTCGATCAGTTGTGAAAAAATTTTGTGCACTTTTACTTTCATGTGTTAGAAATAGAATGTAATAAAAGAGAAAATAACAGATAAAAGAAAAAAATATTTAAGCCATTCTGCAAAAGTGGCAGAAAAATTGCGAAAGGAAGGATGAGAATAACATGGCACGTAATTACAAGAATCTTGCTCGTGGAGAAGCTTACACGACTCTTGGAGAAGTTGAACCCGGCTCGTGACTACAGGTACCTTGCTCGTGCAAAAACTTACACGACCCGTGGAGAAGTTGTGCACGACCCGTGAAAATTAAAATCTCATATTTCTTGCCGATAGACTTTTTTCCTTCCTCCAATCGCTGCTGAATGGGTAGTGACTTGTAGACTTTTCGAGAAAGGTCAAATATATGAAGAGTGTGTGAATGGGAGGAAGGGTGTGAAATGGCAGCGAATGAGTGAAAATCGAAAAATAGGAAAATAATGGAGAATAGAAATCGGTGGATAGGGAGGTGAAATAGAGTGAAAATCGGAAGAAAATTTAAATTTTGAGAGTGCGAAATTCAAATTGGAGAGAAAAATAATACTCGGCAGTTTCAATTTTGTGTTGAATAAAGAGAGAAGACGAACAAGAAGGGGGAAATAAAAGAGAGACAATGCACGTGGGCTTAAATCAACGGCCAAAAGCCTGCGTAATTTTATTTCGCATTCGAAAGGACAATTGTACGAGTAAAGTAAGAGAGAGACAAACACTACAAGAAATTACCGGAATAGCGACCGATTTAGCAACTGATTTTTCTTGAAAATCGGCTGCTAAACCCTTAGAGACCGATTTAGCGATCGATTTTGATGGTCGCTAATGTAAAAATAGCGACCAACTTCGGTCGCTAACGTTAGCGACCGATTTTCAACTAATGCTACCAAATTAGTACTAAATGATATTAGTCGTTAAATCGGTCACTAAATGGCGACCACTTTTTTTGTGGCTAAATTGGTTGCTGATAAAATTGGTCGTCAAATAGCTACCAACTTTTTGGTCGCTGATAAAATTGGTCCTTGATGAGCGGATAATTTATATGCTTTTTGGCATTATTTTTATATAGTTTTTAGTATATTTTTATTACTTTTTATTATATTTTTATTAGTTTTTATTCAAAAATTATATTTCTGGAATTTACTATGAGTTTGTGTATTTTTTTGTGATTTTAGGTATTTTCTGGCTGAAATTGAGGGACCTGAGCAAAAATCTGATTCAAAGGCTGAAAAAGGACTGCAGATGCTATTGGATTCTAACCTCCCTGCACTCAAAGTGGATTTTTTGGAGCTACAGAAGCCCAATTGGTGCACTCTCAATTGCGTTGGAAAGTACACATCCTGACTTTTCCAGCAATACATAATAGTTCATACTTTTCCCGAGATTTGATGCTCCAAACTGGCGTTCAAAGTCAGCCTAAAACATATTGGCGTAAAACGCCCAAACTGGCACCAGAATTGGAGTTAAATGCCCAAACTAGCACCAAAGCTGGCGTTTAAATCCAAGAATAGCCTATGCATGTGAAAGCTTCAATGCTCAGCCCAAGCACACACCAAGTGGGCCCCAGAAGTGGATTTTTGCATCATTTACTCATTTCTGTAAACCTTAGGCCACTAGTTCATTATAAATAGGACCTTTTACTATTATATTTTCATCTTTGGATCATCTTTTGATCTTTTGATCACCTTTTAGAGAGCTTTATTTCATATTTTGGGAGGCTGGCCATTCGGCCATGCCTAGACCTTGTTCTTATGTATTTTTAACGGTGGAGTTTCTACACATCATAGATTAAGGTGTGGAGCTCTGCTGTTCCTCATGAATCAATGCAATTACTACTGATATCCATTCGCCCTTCAATATGATGAATGTGATGATCAAGTGACACTCATCACCATTCTCATCTATGAACGCGTGCCTGACAAACACTTCCGTTCTACATGAAAACAAGCTTGAATGCATATCTCTTGGATCTCTATTCAACGATTCACATCGTCTCTCCTGACAACAGAGCATCTGAATCTGAGATTAGAATCTTTGTGGTATAGGCTAGAATCAATAGACAGCGTTCCTGAGATCCGAAAAGTCTAAACCTTGTCTGTGGTATTCCGAGTAGGATCCGGGAAGGGACGACTGCGAAAGAGCTTCAAAC
The DNA here is from genome assembly GCF_000816755.2 of Arachis ipaensis. Taxonomy (NCBI): domain Eukaryota; kingdom Viridiplantae; phylum Streptophyta; class Magnoliopsida; order Fabales; family Fabaceae; genus Arachis; species Arachis ipaensis. The sequence goes on along the minus strand of NC_029792.2, from coordinate 66,594,801 downwards.
TCGCGACTGTGGGGCGCAGTGACAGTGCACAAAAGGGTAAATGTATCCTATTTCGACACGACCGAGAATCAACAGCTGATTAGCCATGCAGTAGCTGTGCCTGGTATTTTTCATCCGAGATGAGAAATTTGACAGTTGATTAGCCGTACAGCAACCGTAGAGGACCATTTTCACTGAGAGGACGGACGGTAGCCATTGACAACAGTGATCCCCGAACATACAACTTGCCATGAAAGGGAGTATGCATGATTGGATGAAGGCAGTAGAAAAGCAGAAGTTCAGAAGCAACAAAACATCTCTAGACGCTTATCTAAAACTCCCACCAATGAATTACATAAGTATTTCTATCTTATTTTATATTTTATTTATATTTTAATTATCAAAACCTCATAACCACTTGAATCTGCCTGACTGAGATTTACAAGGATGACCATAGCTTGCTTCAAGCCGACAATCTCCGTGGGATCGACCCTTACTCACGTAAGGTATTACTTGGACGACCCAGTGCACTTGCTGGTTAGTTGTGCGGAGTTATGAAAAAGAATTGAGATTACGATTGCCAAGTTGTTGGCGCCATTGATATCACAATGACCCCAATGGGCACATTATAAACTAGCAAATCAAAGAGGACAAATGTGTGAAGAGTATTACAAGAAAACAAGAGTTTTATCTTTTTGAGGATACTTATTAGGATTACATGCATCACCAAAGCATTGTGTACATTGATCTAAAAAGCTAGATTTTCTTCATGTTTCAGCTTCCCAAGATTTACTTCTTCTAATCGATTAAAAGTGACCTGAAACGACATTAAAAATTAAAGGGCATGAAAAAATAAGTTAATGAACTATGCACTATCTTCATTATTCATTGGAGGCCTTTATCCACGTGCCTTTTCTAGCGTGAATACAATAAATTATAAAATAAAACATGTGATAGATTAAAAGGAAGTGCTAAATTGAGAAAAATAATTCAATACCTTTTGATGAAGCAAGTTCTTTGAGTTCTGCTCCTACTCTTTCAGTTTTTTCTCGAGCTTCTCAACTTGAATATAAAGTCGTGGACAAAGATATTAATTGTTCATTAGTACAAAAGTTTACTATTTTACTGTATAAATGCTGATCGATCATTTCTTGACAAATGACGACTTCATATTATTTTAGACTCCTGGAACTGATCTTCCAGCTTCTTTTCTACATCCCATACCTGCATCTCAAATCCTTTCTTACTGGACAAGATCCTACACCACTTAATTCACATTTATGTTTTTGAAATGGTATAGATACGAGCAATTATTAGGATCAAATGCACTAATGAGCAAAACTTAGTTAATAATATTGAAAGACTAAAAATTTTGCACAAATAGAAGAGATCTATAATCTATATCTCTTGATTCTTAATGAAAAATATATCGTATAAAAAATGTATATATTAAGAACATAAAAATAGTTGCATTTTCAATAAAATAACTGCCAAATAAATTTAACAGAAAGCTACTTCTTCAAATGTTATAGCTAGTGATCATGCAATCCATCACAATTTCTAGTTCCTACACCTAATGTCTAGAATCAATACACAACACAACTGAGAAGTATACTCAAATAAGAAACCTGGTAGAAACGAAAGTAAAAGCAAACTTGATACGTGAAAATTTGATTTCACACGTATTTACTACCGGCAAGTATACCGGGTCGCATTAAGTAATAAAACTCACGTGAGTGAGGTCGATCCTACGAGGATTGATGGATCAAGCAACTTTAGTGAGGTGATATGTCTAGTTAATCAAAATATTGAAAGAGTTGGTGAAAATTGATTAACAGAATATAAATTGTAGGGAATGTAAATTGCTGAATGTAAATTTCTTAAAACTTAAATGGCAAGAAACTTAAATAGCATGAAAAGTATCAAGTGACACTTTTCAAGTTAGAGTGACACTTAGTGTGACACTTTCATTTTAGAGTGATGCAAGTATCAAGTGAAGATTGAAAATCAAATTGTTGCATGGCAACACCACACTTAATGCAATCCTATGCTAAATTCTTGAAAATAGACAAAGCAAATAAAGGAAATGTTACCTACGGTTGGGTTGCCTCCCAACAAGCGCTCTTTTAGTATCATTAGTTTGACATGTTGTTCTCAACTTTCTTCCTCTTCTTCCAGTTTGTTAAGAGGAATGACCTCAAGGGGAGACAAGAGCAAGTTGATGTCCCCTGTCTTGGTCTCTTCCTAGCAAGCTTTCTTTTGTTATTTGCTTGATTTGCATTGCTTGTTGGGGGCAGGGGTTGGATTGTTTGCAGTTGACCTTTTCATCTTCATGAATGTTGTCCTTCGTATCTTGGTTACAATTCTCTTTTTGGTGCTTTTGATGGTTGCCTTCACTTCTTGGATATCACGACTTGAGTGTTGTGTGTTTGTTGGAGTGTCCTCTTCATTAAAAGCCTCTTGAATTGGTGGTTCAATGAACCCTTCCTCTATGTAGCTCTCTGCCTCAATTGAGTGTGGACTTCCTTGATTGACTTCCTCCCCTTCTTCTGCATGATCTTCCATTAAGTCCTTTGGGAGAAAGTTTTCATGTTCCTCTATAACCTCAATATACTTCCACCACCTCATTCTTCATTGAAATTTCATTTGGTATAGGGGCCTCTTCTTCCACTTCCTCACTCACAGATTGGTCTTCATCCTCCATACTTGGCAATCCTAAATTTCTCCTTATTTGTTCTAAGTGCCCATCCATCTTCTTGAAGAGGATTTCTTGTTCTTTCCAGGATTGTTTTGTCTTTCTAAGAATTGTTCTTGTCTTTCCAAAAATTCTCTGGACCATTGAAGGTAGTCCTCAGCTGCTAGCTCAAGAGATGAAGGCTGAAAGTAATTTTATGGACATGGATGTGTTGTGGTGAAGTTGTTTTGAGGGGTATGAAATGAATTTTGTGAATTGTGGAATGAATTTTATGAATGTTGAAATGAGTTTTCTGTATAGTGTAATGAATTTTGTGGTTGGTGAAATGAGTTGTATGGATCTTGGAATGAACTTTGTGTTGAGGCATACTCAAGTGATGAAGAATTTTCAAGTGAGAAACTGGGAGGTAAGGTTGGACAATTTTGCATAAATGAATTGAAAGTACGCTCAAGTGATGATGGCTCTTGATAAGTGGAGTATGGAACATTGAGTGCTCTTTGATTTTGATTCTCCCAACCACAACTTGAGTTATTGTGAAATTCATCATAGTATGGATCATTTTGTGGCCCTGGGGAGCAATTTTGCATGAATGTATTGTCAGCACAATCAAGTGATGATGTCTCTTGATGAATAGAATATGGAGTATTAAAATCTCTTTGGTTTTAACCTTCCCAGCCACAACATGAGTAGTTGTTAAATTCATCAAAATATGGGTCATTTTGTGTCTCTGGGAGGAGTTCATACTCCATCATTCCTTGTTGATATCCCCAATTATCATGAGGATAATCACATAAATCATCTTTTGGTGGTGGGCAATATCTCATGCAATCTGCTTGCTCATTTTGTCGCCCTGGAGCATATCCTCACTGGGTGGATTGCTCATAATCTGTCATTTCTTGGTGATATTCCCAGCCACCATTAGGATAATGACATGAATTATTTTGTGGTGGTGGGTAATAGCCCATGAAATTGGTTTGATCAAAAGATGAGGTGAACTCTGATGAGCGGATAATTTATATCCTTTTTGGCATTATTTTTAGGTAGTTTCTAATATGTTTTAGTTACTTTTTATTATATTTTTGTTAGTTTTTATGCAAAAATCATATTTCTGGACTTTACTATGAGTTTGTGTATTTTTCTATAATTTTAGGTATTTTCTGGCTGAAATTGAGGGACCTGGCCAAAAATCTTATTTAGAGGCTGAGAAAGGACTGCAGATGCTGTTGGGTCCTAACCCTCTTGCACTCGAAGTGGATTTTCTAGAGCTAAAGAAGCCCAATTGGCGCGCTCTCAATTGCGTTGGAAAGTAGAAATCTTGGGCTTACCAACAATGTATAATAGTCCATACTTTACCCACGATTTGATGGCCCAAATTGGCATTCAAACGCCCACTAGAGACCCTTTTCTGGCGTAAAATGCCAGAACTGGCACCAAAACTAGAGTTAAACGCCCAAACTGGCATCCAAGCTGCCGTTTAACTCTAGAAATGGCCTATGCACGTGTAAAGCTCAATGCTCAGACCAAGCACACACCAAGTGGGCCCCGGAAGTAGATTTATGCACTATCTGCACTTAGTTACTTATTTTCTGTAATCCTTAGTAACTAGTTTAGTATAAATAGCACTTTTTACTATTGTATTCGAGGAGCTTATGCCATTATTCACATTTGGGAGGCTGGCCACACGGCCATGCCTAGACCTCTTTCTCTTATGTATTTTCTACGGTGGAGTTTCTACACCTCATAGATTAAGGTGTGGAGCTCTGCTGTTCTTCATGAATTTATGCAAGTACTATTGTTTCCCTTTCAATTCATGCCTACTTCTCCTCCAAGATATACTCTCGTACTTAATTCAGTTAAGTCAGAATGAAGGGGTGACCCGTGACAATCACCCACTATCTTTGTTACTCGCTTAGCCAATATCCGCGTGCCTGACAACCACAAGCGGTCTACATGATGTTCAACGTAGTCACTGGACGACAGCCGGAGTATATTCTCTTGGGTCTCTAATCCACGATTTGCATCGCCTCTCCTGACAACATAGCATCCGAATCCGTGAGATTAGAACCTTCGTGGTATAGGCTAGAATCAATTGGCAGCATTCCTGAGATCTGGAAAGTCTAAACCTTGTCTGTGGTATTCCGAGTAGGATCTGGGAAGGGATGACTGTGACGAGCTTCAAACTCGAGAATGTTGGGCGCAGTGACAGTGTGCAAAACGATAGAGAGATCCTATTCCTACGCTAGTGAAAACCGACAGATGATTAGCTGTGCGGTAGCTGTAGCTGGTATTTTTCATCCGAGACAAGAAATTCAACAGTTGATTAGCCGTGCAGAAACCGTACCTGGTATTTTTCATCCGAGAGGATCATACAGCTTGCCATGGAAGGGAGCATGCTTGGTTGGAAGAAGACAATAGGAAAGCAGAGGTTCAGAAGCAACAAAGCATCTCCAAACGCTTATCTGAAATTCCCACCAATGAATTACATAAGTATCTTTATTTTATTTTATATTTTATTTATCTTTTAATTATCAAAACCTCAAAACCATTTGTATCCGCCTGACTAAGATTTACAGGATGACCATAGCTTGCTTCGAGCTGACAATCTCCATGGGATCGACCCTTACGTAAGGTATTACTTGGATGACCCAGTGCACTTGCTGGTTAGTTGTGCGGAGTTGTGAAAAGTGTGATCACAATTTCGTGCACCAAGTTTTTGGCGCCGTTGCCGGGGATTGTTCGAGTTTGGACAACTGATGGTTCATCTTGTTGCTTAGATTGGGTAATTTTATTTTATGTTTAAGCTTTTTATTTTTATTTTCAAAAAAAAAAGTTTTCAAAAAAATCGTTCTTCAGAGTTTTTAAGAATGAATTCTAGAGCTTCATGAGATATGTTGAAGCCTGACTGGCTGTTAAGCCATGTCTAATCTTTTGGACTGAGGTTTCACATTCCATTATAGAAAGGACATGTCTATATTTGTTATGCTAAAGCTTGGCTGGCCATTTGGCCGTGTCTAATTCTTTTGGACCGAAACTTTAGACTAACATTGCACGAATCCTGGAATTCTTATTAAAAATTTTGAATTTCTTTAATTTCTATTTCCAAAAATTTTTTCAAAAAATATACAAAAAAATTTAATAAAATCATAAAAACCAAAAAATTTTGTGTTTCTTATTTGAGTCTTGTGTCAAATTTTAAGTTTCATGTCAATTCCATGTTTTTAATTCTTCTTAAATTTTCAAAAATTCATCATGTGTTCTTTCTTGATCTTCAAGTTGTTCTTGATGATTTTCCTTGTTTAATCTTTAAATTTTCTTGTTTTGTGTTTTTATGTTGTTTTTCATATATATTTTCGAATTCATAGTGTCTAAACATTAAAAATTTCTAAGTTTGGTGTCTTGCATGTGTTTCTTTTCTTAAAAATTTTCATAAATATGTTCTTATTGTTCATCATGATCTTCAAAGTGTTCTTGGTGTTCATCTTGACATTCAAAGTGTTCTTGCATGCATTATTTGTTTTGATCTTAAATTTTTATGTTTTGTTTCATTTTGTTGTTTTTCTCTCTCCTCATTAAAAATTCAAAAATAAAAAATAATATCTTTTCCTTATTTTACTCATAAATTTCGAAATTTTGGGTTGACTTAGTCAAAAAATTTTTAAATTTAGTTGTTTCTTGTTAGTAAAGTCAAAATTTCAATTTAACAATTTTATCTCTTCAAATCTTTTTCAAAAATTAAATCTTTTTCTTACTTTTATTTCATATTTTCGAAAACTTTACTAACAATTAATGTTTTTATTCAAAAAAATTTTCAAGTTTGTTACTTTCTTGTTAAGAAAGGTTCAATCTTTAAATTCTAGAATTATATCTTTTTAGTTTCTTGTTAGTCAAGTCATCAACTTTAATTTTAAAAATCAAATCTTTTTAATCTCTTTTTCAAATCTTTTTCAAAATAAATTTCACTCATATCTTTTTAAAATTTTAATGTCAAAATCTTTTTCAAACTTCTTATCTTTTCAAAATTTACTTTCAAATTTTTTCAATTAATTACTTGATTTGTTTGTTTTAATTTTTTAAAAAAAGTTTACTATTTCTTATCTTTTTCAAAACCTCCTAACTACTTTTCTCTCTCATTAATTTCGAAAACTAACTAACAAATTTTTCAAAAATCTTTTTAATTAATTAATTTATTTAGTTTTCAATTTGCTTTTATTTCTTTTCTTAAATTTCGAATTCTAACTTATAATTAAAATAAAAACAAAAATATTTTTCTTTTCTTTTAATTAATTTTCGAATACTCTCTCTCTCATCTCTTTCTATTTATTTTATTTATTCACTAACACTTCTCTTCTACTCATCTAATAATTTGAACCTCTCTCTCTCTGTGTGTTCGAATTTCTTCTTCTTTCTTCTTCATTCTATTCTTCTTTTCCTCTGACACATAAAGGAATCTCTATACTGTGACATAGAGAATTCCTCTTCTTTTCTGTTCTCTTCTTTTTCATATGAGCATGAATAGGGATAAAGACATTCTTGTTGAAGCTGATCCTGAACTTAAAAGAACTCTAAAGAGGAAGCTAAAAGAAGCTAAAGCACAACACTCCGGAGAGGACCTTACAAAAAATTTTGAAAAAGAAGCAGACATGGCAGCCGAACCCAACAACAATGGTGGAGATGCAAGGAAGATACTTGGTGACTTTACTACACCAACTTCTGACTTCTATGGAAGAAGCATCTCAATTCCTGCAATTGAAGCAAACAACTTTGAGCTTAAGCCTTAATTAGTTTCCCTAATGCAGTAGAATTGTAAGTTTCACGGACTTCCATTGGAAGATCCTCATCAGTTCTTAGCTAAATTCTTGTAGGTCTGTGATACTGTTAAGACCAATGGAGTTGATCCCAAGGTCTACAGACTTATGCTTTTCCCCTTTGCTGTAAGAGACAGAGCTAGGATATGGTTGGACTCAAAGCCTAAAGAAAGCCTGAACTCTTGGAAAAAGTTGGTCAATGCTTTCTTAGCCAAATTCTTTCCACCTCAAAAGATAAGCAAGCTTAGAGTGGAAGTCCAAACCTTTAGACAGAAGGAAGGACAATCCATCTATGAAGCTTAGAAAAGATACAAGCAATTGATCAGAAGGTGTCCTTCTGACATGTTTTCAGAATGGAGCATCTTATGTATATTTTATGATGGTCTGTCTGAATTGACCAAGATGTCATTGGACCACTCTGCTAGTGGATCTCTTCATCTGAAGAAAACCCCTGCAGAAGCCCAGGAACTCATTGAGATGGTTGCAAATAACCAGTTCATGTACACTTCTGAAAGAAATCCTGTGAATAATGGGATGACTCAGAAGAAAGGAGTTCTTGAGATTGATACTGTGAATGCCACATTGGCTCAGAACAAAACATTAACTCAGCAAGTCAATATGATTTCTCAGAATCTGACTGGAATGTAAGCTGCATCCGGCAGTACAAAAGAAGCTTCCTCTGAAGGAGAAGCTTATGACCCTGAGAATCCTGGAATGGAAGAAGTGAATTACATGGGAGAATCCTATGGAAACACTTACAATCCTTCATGGAGGAATCATCCTAATTTCTCATGGAAGGATCAGCAGAAGCCTAATCAAGGCTTCAATAATAATAATGGTGGGAGAAATAGGTTTGGCAATAGCAAGCCTTTTCCATCATCTTCTCAGCAACAGACAGAGAATTCTAAGCAGAGCCTCTCTCAGTTTCATGACTAAAACAAGGTCCTCCATCAGAAATTTGGAGGGACAAGTGGGTCAGCTGAGTAAAAGAGTTACTGAAACTCCTCCTAGTACTCTCCCAAGCAATACAAAAGAGAATCCCAAAAGAGAATGCAAGGCCATAACTATATCCAAAGTGGCCAAACCTGGAGAAAGTAAAAAGGTAGTGATTTCTAGTGAGGAAGACCTTGCTGGACGTCCACTGACCAATAAGGAGTTCCCTATTGAGGAACCAAAGGAATCTGAGGCTCATACAGAGACCATAGAGATTCCACTGAACTTACTGTTGTCATTCATGAGCTCTGATGAGTATTCTTCCTCTGAAGAGGATGAAGATATTGTTGAAGAGCAAGTTGCTCGGTATCTAGGAGCAATCATGAAACTGAATGCCTTGGTTCAACAGAAATTACCTCGGAAGAAACTGGATCCCGGAAGGTTCTTAATACCTTGTACCATAGGCACCATGACCTTTAAGAAGGCTCTGTGTGACCTGGGGTCAGGAATAAACCTCATGCCACTCTCTGTAATGGAGAAACTAAGGATCTTTGAGGTACAAGCTGCAAGAATCTCACTAGAGATGGTAGACAAATCAATGAAACAAGCTTATGAACTTGTAGATGATGTCTTAGTAAAGGTTGAAGGCCTGTACATCCCTGCTGACTTCATAATCCTAGACACTGGGAAGGATGAGGATGAATCCATCATCCTTAGAAGACCCTTCCTAGCCACAGCAAGGGCTGTGATTGATGTGGACAGAGGAGAGTTAGTCCTTCAATTGAAGGAGAACTACCTTGTGTTTAAGGCTCAAAGATCATCTTCTGTAACCATGGAGAGGAAGCATGAAAAGCTTCTCTCAGTACAGAGTCAAATAGAGCCCCCACACTAAACTTCTATGTTTGGTGTTGGGAGGGCATCATTAAGCTCTGAGTTTCTGTGAAGCTCTCTAAGAGCTCACTGTCAAGCTATTGACATTAAAGAAGCGCTTATTGGGAGGCAACCCAGTGTTATTTAATGATATTTATTTTTAGACATTTGTTTTCCATTACCATGTCATATTTTCTTTAAGTAGATGATCATGTGGAGTCACAAAAACAGCAACAGAATTAAAGCAGAATCAAAAATAGCATCAAAAATAGCACACCCTGGAGGACAGGCTTACTGGCGTTTAAACACCAGTAAGGATAGCAGAATGGGCATTAATGCCCAGTCTGGCAGCATTCTGGGCGTTAAATGCCAGAATTGGCAGACAGACTGGCGTTTAACGCCAGAAAAGGGTGTCTAGTGTCTGGCTGGCGTTAAACGCCAGAAAGGGGCATCAGCCTGGCGTTTAACGCCAGGAAAGGTAGCAGAGATGGCGTTAAATGCCAGAAATGGCACACAGAGGGCGTTTAAATGCCAGAAAGGTGCAAGGACCAGAATTCCTTGACACCTCAGGATCTGTGGACCCCACAGGATCCCCACCTACCCCAACTCACTCTCTCTCCAATTCACACCTTTCCATAACACTCTTCCACAAAAACCCATCATAAAACCCCACCTACCTCACCATTCAAATTCAAAACATTTCCCTCCCAAACCCAACCCCTTCTTACACGAATTCCCTCTCTCTCTTCCCTATAAATACCCCTCCTTACCACCTTCAATTTCACACATCATAAACACTTAAACCCCCTTGGCCGAATTCAACACACCCCTCCATCTCCTCCATTTATTCTTCTTCTAATCCTTTCTTTCTTCTTTTGCTCGAGGACGAGCAAACCTTTTAAGTTTAGTGTGGGAAAAAGCTCTGCTTTTTGTTTTTCCATAACCATTAATGGCACCTAAGACCGGAGAAACCTCTAGAAAGAGGAAAGGGAAGGCAGTTGCTTCCACCTCCGAGTCATGGGAGATTGAGAGATTCATCTCAAAGGTCCATCAAGACCACTTCTATGAAGTTGTGGCCAAGAAAAGGGTGATCCCCGAGGTCCCCTTCATGCTCAAAAAGAGTGAATATCCGGAGATCCGACGTGAGATTCGGAGAAAAGGTTGGGAAGCTCTCACCAACCCCATCCAACAAGTCAGAATCTTAATGATTCAAGAGTTCTACGCTAATACATGGATCACTAAGAATCATGATCAAAGTGTGAATCCAAACCCAAAGAATTGGCTCACAATGGTTCGGGGAAAATACTTGGATTTCAGTCCGAAAACTGTGATGTTGGCATTCAACTTGCCAATGATGCAAGGAGATCCTCATCCTTTCACTAGAAGGGTCAACTTTGATCAAAGGTTAGACCAAGTCCTCATGGACATCTATATAGAAGGAGCTCAATGGAAGAGAGACTCCAAAGGCAAGCTAGTTCAACTTAGAAGGCTTGACCTCAAGCCTGTGGCTAGAGGATGGTTAGAGTTAATCCAACGCTCTATCATTCCTACTAGCAACCGATCCGAAGTAAATGTGGATCGGGCTTTCATGATCCATAGTATCATGAATGGAGAGGAAGTAGAAGTTTATGAGATCATACCTCTAGAACTATACAAGGTGGCTGACAAGCCCTCCACTTTGGCAAGGTTAGCCTTCCCTCATCTATCATTGAAGAGGATAAGCCCATCACTAAAAAGAGGATGGAGCAAACAAGAGAGCCCACTCATGGACCTCAACAAGAGCATGAAGAAATTCCTCATCAAGAAATCCCTAAGATGCCTCAAGGGATACACCTTCCTCCACAAAGCTATTGGGAGCAATTCAACACCTCTTTAGGAGAATTGAGTTCCAACATGAAGCAACTAAGAGTGGAGCACCAAGAGCACTCCATCATCCTCCATGAAATCAGAGAGGACCAAAAGGCCATGAGAGAGGAGCAACAAAGGCAAAGAAGAGACATAAAGGAGCTCAAGAACTCCATTGGTTCTTCAAGAGGAAGAAGAAGCCACCATCACTAAGGTGGACCCGTTATCTAATCTCCTTGTTATTTTTTTTTCTGTTTTCGGTTTCTATACTTTATGTTTTGACTATGTTTGTGTCTTTATTACATGATCATTAGTGTTTAGTGTCTATGTCTTAAAGCTATGAATGTTCAATGAATCTTTCACCTTTCTTAAATGAAAAATGTTTTCTGAAAAAGAAAAATAAGTACATGAATTTTGAATTCTATCTTGAAAATAGTTTAATTATTTTGATGTGGTGGCAATACTTTTTGTTTTCTGAATGAATGCTTGAATAGTGCATATTTTTTATAGTGAAGTTTATTAATGTTAAAATTGTTGGCTCTTGAAAGAATAATGAAAAAAGAGAAATGTTATTCATAATATGAAAAATCATAAAATTGATTCTTGAAGCAAGAAAAATCAGTGAAAAACACAAAGCTTGCGGAAAAAAATGGCAAAAAAAAAAGAAAAAGAAAGAAAAAGAAAAAGCAAGCAGAAAAAGTCAATAGCTCTTTAAACCAAAAGGCAAGAGCAAAAAGCCAGTAAACCATTAAACTAAAAGGATCAACATACTGAACTAGGAGAATCAATAACACTATCTGAATTCTGAGTTCTTATGGATGCCAATCATTCTGAACTTCAAAGGGTAAAGTGAAATGCCAAAACTGTTCAGAAGCAAAAAGCTACTAGTACCGCTCATCTAATTGAAACTAATCTTCATTGATATTTTTGAGATTTACTGTATTTTTTTTCTTTTTATCCTATTTTATTTTTAGTTGCTTGGGGACAAGCAACAATTTAGGTTTGGTGTTGTGATGAGCGAATAATTTATACCCTTTTTGGCATTGGTTTTATGTAGTTTCTAATATGTTTTAGTTACTTTTTATTATATTTTTATTAGTTTTTATGCAAAAATCACATTTCTGGACTTTACTATGAGTTTGTGTGTTTTTCTATAATTTCAGGTATTTTTTGGCTGAAATTGAGGGACCTGAGCAAAAATTTGATTCAGAGGCTGAGAAAGGACTGCAGATGCTGTTAGATTCCGACCCTCCTGCACTCGAAAGGATTTTCTGGAGCTACATAAGCCCAATTGGCACGCTCTCGATTGCGTTGGAAAGTAGATATCTTGGGCTTTCCAGCAATGTTTAATAGTCCATACTTTGCCCGAGATTTGATGGCCCAAATTGGCATTCAAACGCCCACCAGGGACCCTTTTCTGGCATAAAACGCCAGAACTGGCACCAGAACTGGAGTTAAACGCCCAAACTGGCATCCAAGCTGGCTTTTAACTCTAGAAATGGCCTATGCACGTGTAAATCTCAATGCTCAGCCCAAGCACACACCGAGTGGGCCCCGGAAGTAGATTTCTCCACTATCTGCACTTAGTTACTTATTTTCTGTAATCCTTAGTAACTAGTTTAGTATAAATGGCACTTTTTACTATTGTATTCGAGGAGATTATGCCATTATTCACATTTGGGAGGCTGGCCACACGGCCATGCCTAGACCTCTTTCTCTTATGTATTTTCTACGGTGGAGTTTCTACACCTCATAGATTAAGGTGTGGAGCTCTACTGTTCTTCATGAATTAATGCAAGTATTATTATTTCTCTTTCAATTCACACCTAATTCTTCTCCAAGATATACTCTCGTACTTAATTCAATTAAGTCAGAATGAAGGGGTGACCCGTGACAATCACCCACTATCTTCGTTACTCGCTTAGCCAAGATCCGCGTGCCTGACAACCACAAGCGGTCTACATGATGTTCAACGTAGTCATTGGACAACAGCCGGAGTATATTCTCTTGGGTCTCTAATCCACGATTTTCATCGCCTCTCTTGACAACAGAGCATCCGAATCCATGAGATTTGAACCTTCGTGGTATAGGCTAGAATCAATTAGCAGCATTCCTAAGATCCGGAAAGTCTAAACCTTGTCTGTGGTATTCTGAGTAGGATCTGGGAAGGGATGACTGTGACGAGCTTCAAACTCGCGAATGTTGGGTGCAGTGACAGTGTACAAAAGGATAGAGAGATCCTATTCCGACGCTAGTGAGAATCGACAGATGATTAGCCGTGCGGTAGCTGTACCTGGTATTTTTCATCTGAGTCGAGAAATCCGACAGTTGATTAGCCATGCAGAAACCGTACCTGGTATTTTTCATCCAAGAGGATCATACAGCTTGCCATGGAAGGGAGCACCCTTGGTTGGAAGAAGACAATAGGAAAGCAGAGGTTTAGAAGCAACAAAGCATCTTCAATCGCTTATCTGAAATTCCCACCAATGAATTACATAAGTATCCTTATTTTATTTTATATTTTATTTATCTTTTAATTATCAAAACCTCATAACCATTTGTATCCACCTAACTAAGATTTACAGGATGACCATAGCTTGCTTCGAGCCAACAATCTCCCTGAGATCGACCCTTACTCACGTAAGGTATTACTTGGACGACCCAGTGCACTTGCTGGTTAGTTGTGTGGAGTTGTGAAAAGTGTGATCACAATTTCGTGCACCAAACTCCATTTGAATTTTGTAAAACACAATCACCAATGAAAATTGAAGCTCCTCATGTCACAGATAAGAATTTCTTAGTGAGGTAATAACACAAACACCTTAGTATCAAGAGAAAGCAGAAAATTAAAAGAACTTTAAATGACAAAAACAAAGAAAAATGCTTAATCTAGACTTATCACCCACTTAATCATTGTTGATCTAAATCAATCCCTGGCAACGGCGCAAAAACTTGATACATGAAAATTTGATTTCACACGTATTTACTACTGGCAAGTATACCGGGTCGCATCAAGTAATAAAACTCACGTGAGTGAGGTCGATCCCATGAGGATTGATGGATCAAGCAACTTTAGTGAGGTGATATGTCTAGTTAAGCAAAATATTGAAAGAGTTGGTGAAAATTGATTAATATAAATTGCAAGGAATGTAAATTGCTGAAACTTAAATGGCAAGAAACTTAAATTGCATGAAAAGTAAATTGCTGGGAATTGGGTGCTGAAAAATTAAAGAAAGTAGTAAATCAAAGAAATTAAAGTGAACTCAAGGACAAGTAACAGAAAGAAAGACTCGTCAGGGATTGAAGATATCATAATCCACAATGAATTAAATGGGTCTCAACTTCCTTCTCAATCATATGAATAGATCTATAGCGGATTGAAATTGATTGGATCCCAATTCCTTGGCAATCCAATCTCTCTAATCACAATCAATCTTGCCAATTCCTTGATCTAATTGTCATGAGAAGAGGTTAAGTGCATGTCTCTCATCCATAAGCTACATAAATTCTCAGGATCTCAATTCCTCCCGAATAGTATTGATCAAGAGATTTGTGAGAGATAGAGCTTCAGTTCTAATTTCCATGATTCCCCTTCCAAGGCTCACATGGAAATTCAACGGAGCCAAACCCCCTTCCGGAGTGAATGGATCAAATCAAAACAGAAGTTATCTCTTAGCTACCCAAGCAGATTGAAAGGAAGAAGAATTTCATTCAATTCATATGAATCACAACAGAGCTCCTCCCCCTAATGAGTTGGGGTTTAGTGAGTCATAGCTCTAAGAACAATTGCAGAAAATTAAATTGCATGAAAGTAAATTGAAAGCAATATGAACAGAAATATAAAATTGGCAGAAAGGAAAGTTGCAGAAGAGAATCGCAAGAAATCGGAATTGCATAAGCTAAACTGAATTCAATACAACTGAAATGTAAAAGTGCAGAATGGTAAAAGTGTATCAACCTATGCTAAGCTCTCTAGAGTTTCTAATCCTCCAAGAGAGCTCTGGAGTCTCTAATCCTCTAGTTTTCTATTCTACTCCTACTCCTACTATACTTCAATCTCAGAACCCCCACCAGCATCAAACTGTGAAACTAAAGCCTTTATATAGGCTTTCCTAGATTACAAATTCAAATGAAATTGAAAACAAATTATAATTAAATGAAAATTACTATTCTAGATGACTCTTGTGGTCTTTATTGAGTGATATGGGTGGGCTTGATTGCTTGTAGTTCAAATGGGCTTGGAATGAGATTAATTGAACCAGAATGAGGCTTCCAGGAGAACGTAACGTTCTTTTGGAGGGCTGAATGCTTTTACACCCACGCGCACAGGTCACCCACGCGTGCGTGCCATTTTGCATTTTGGCACATCCACGCGTACGCATCATCCACGTGTACGCGTGGCCTTCAACATTTGCACTTGTGACGTGTACGCGTCATCCACGCGTACGTGTTGCCTCCAGCGCTCTCTAGGAGAACGTAGCGCTCGCACCAAGAATGCTCTTCCACGTGTACACATCATGCACGCGTACGCGTGGCCCTTCAAAATGCCACTTCCACGCGTACGCGTTACTCATGCGTATGTGTGGTCTTCCAAAAGTGTTACTTCGACGCGTATGCGTCACGCACGCGTATGCGTCACTTGCGAAATTTCCAACCTCACTATCACAAGCGCTCTTTGAAGAAGAACATAGCGCTCTGGCTGGAGCGCTCTTCTTTAATTGATGGGTCATGGGCCACGCTTTTAAGAGCGTGGCCTTACATTCCAAAGCGTACTCAAACTTCAAAGTGTGTCCAAGGTTCTTCTTTTCTTCTTTTGAGCTTATTTTGTGCTTTTTGCTTCTTTTTCCATTTATTTCCTACAAAATTTATCAAATCAAAAGATCAAAGCAATATACTATTTAAGCACTAAAACACTTAATAATTAAGCATTAATCATTAATTTCTTGTATGAAAAAACATAGAAAAATATAACATAATGCACAGTCATCAAAACTACTTAGCCAAATCGTAATCCTCATATGAGAAGTCGCATAACAAATTGCAAAACCAAAAGTTCAAAACCACCTATTTACAGATAAATTCAATAGCAAATTCAAAGTCATCTAAACATCTAACAAATTTAAAGACAAATTCAAAGTTTGCATTCTGACAAATTAGTCAAAATGAGAATAGCTTTAAACATATATATTCTTGCGGCACGGTGATGGTTTGCTTAGCTTCACATTTATACGTTGGTGTATAATACCATGAGGGAAGACTTCACAAACACAAAGATGAATTATGATTAGATATAGACATAAGAAAAGAAAAGAGAGATCACTGAAAATGTGTTCCTTTGTTCCTTTCTCATGAAATTTCAAAAGGTGCAAAATTTACCATCTCTGAACTCCGTTGATATAATGAAAGTTGTAAATAGTGATGCCTTTTCTTTTTCTTTCTATTTATTTATCTAGAGATGCCTTAATTCTCTCAATATAACTATCATGATAACAAAATAACAAGATCTAGCAAGGGACAAATTATGAATCCACATACTAATATCTACACTAACAATAATTATACCATAGTTGATTTTTTTAGAAGGGCACTAGACCCTTGATGAAGCAAAGAAGCATCTAAGATTCTAAAATTAAAGCTTTTTAAAAGGATAGAATTAAAAACCAAAGGAGTCCTGATAAAAATTTGTACTAGGACCATGAAATTGCAAGCATGCCTTCAAGGTTTCTCCTAGCATAACCACAAACAAGAGAGAGCATAGCGAAGAAGCAATGGTCCCAAGGAGCAAGAGAGTAGAATAATATTACAGCTATTACACTTAAGATTTACCTCCAATTGTTCAATTTGTTCCTAAGGAGTTTAAATTTAGGTCACAATGCTTCAAGCTCATCTATTATAGCTAGCAATCTCTATTATTAAAAAATGACTTGCAAAACACAAAATCACTAAATACCAAATACATAAATTACTAAATTAAAATAAAGCTGATATGTGAAGAGAGAATCTAAAGAACATAGAAGAAGCTTCAAGATTCTTCTATATGCAAAGAGCTAGGAAGAGATCTCAATCTTCTATTCTTGCCACTAACTAAACTAACTTCTAGATAAATATGGAGCTAAATAACAATGAGATATATTACAAATTTAAGCTTCATAATAACTCAGTATAATCATGGTTTCTTTACAGAAAAAAAGAAACAGAAAGACTACCGTAAGTCATTTTCGTAGGCTCGTGTGTTTTTCTAGTGAGAAAATCTAATTAGAAGATTTGTGTAGTTGGAGAAGATTCCAAAATTAATATAGTGAAAAAGTCCTAACAGAATGGATCGGAATTTGGATTAGGGAATAGAGTACCCGCTTGAACAAATTTGGATTAGAGAATACAGTTGACAAGCCAAATCTTTTTGCGGTTTTCTTCTATTGGAGCTTTTGTCTGTCCAATAAGATAGTGTTCAGAAATATATACATATGTATATAATTTCATAAAATAAAATTCCATGAAATGAAGAATATAACTCTATTAGACTTTTTTTACTTGTTTTGATATCTCAAGTGCTATCAATTTTGCAATACCAATTCCAACCTTCATCAACTAAAAGATTAAAGTATGAAAGAATCATTGATATCATTTCATTTTATTTCATAGACATTGTATACTCATGCATTCTCATAAAGTTATATATTTCTAAGGTAAAATGAATAGAGCCTCAAGGAAAGGTATAAAAAGTTTTTACACTGATAATAATACATACTAAATCTTTTTTTTTCTTCTAAAACAGTAACATGAATTTGTGAAAGATAGAAATAATGAAACAAATTTTCCCAAGACACTAACCTCTCCAGCACCCAAAAGTAAGAAGGTATGGTCAGCTAAGGTTTTCCTAGTTAATTTTAAGGAAGCAAGCAATCTTGCTAATACCACAGATGTTGTACCCTGAAAATAAACCAAAGAAGATTAGTCATTAAGTAACCTCAAATTAGAATAAGCAACTGCATTAACATTTGCTACCTGAATATCATCATTAAAAACAAGATGAGATGAACTGTATTTTGCAAGCAGATTGAATGCATTATGATTCACGAAGCTTTCAAATTGAAGAACAATAAGGAAAATTGGAAAAATATTTGAAAAGAATCCAGAGATTGGAGTGTTGAATCTGATATATACCAACAGTCATTGAACTTTTCGACCGAAGATTCACGAATTGAAATGCAAACCATACAATCCTTGATTTGATTCTAAGACCTAAAACATTTTTCATAAGCCAATGTGTTAATTAATAGATATAAATCCTAAAATATGAATTTAGTGAGAAGAAATTTATCCAATCGTGAAAACACAGGGTTGATGTTTTGACATTAAAGTAGCGAAATCGAAACCCTAAAACACTGATGGCAAGAATAAAAATCAAATACCTTGTCAGAAGCATTTTTTTCCGTCTCTACCTTTTCCTTCTCAGCTTGCTGCTTCTATTTCTCTGACCTCTCTCTCTCTTTCTCCCGTTTCTGCACCAACAAAAAATCATCAGAATCGGGCTTCGAAGAAGGAGAAGGAGAAAGGAAAAGGGAAGGGGAGAGATACCTTGATGCAGACGTTCTCTTTGGCTTGCTCTTCTTCGCTGAGAACCCTGCCTTTGTTGCTGTAGAAGCGAGAGAAAGCACCATGAGATGTTGAGTCCAGAAGACAATGGCGACGGTGCCAAAGCTGGAGAAGACGATGATGACGGATGCGAGTCTAGAAGACGATGGCAACGGCATCGATATTGGAGAAGACGACGATTGTTTGAAGGAGAGAAGTGTAGCTCAGTAACTATTTGAGAAGGTAGAAATGGTGACTGGTGAGGGTGAGTTAGGGTTAGTGAAGGTGGAGTAATTCAGTAAATATATAAATTAGGAACTGATCTAGCGACTGATTAGTTATAACGTTATTATACCGCGGTCAAAAAATCAGTCGCTATCTTAATTATTAGCAACCAATATAGCGACCACCAACTTAGCGATCGAGTTAGCGACCAACAATCCCAGGCGTTACTTCCTCATTTCAGTTGCTAATTCGGTCGCTAAATTAGAAAATAGCGACCGATGTTAACAACTAACTTTATGTTACTTGTATGAAAACCTTATCGGTCGTTAAATTGATCACTATTAGTGACCAATTTCTTTGGTCACTAAAATTGGTCGTTGATTATAATTTAGTGACTGATTTAGTGACCAACATTTTTTTTGTCCTTGATATCCTATGTTGATCGCTAAATTAGTCGCTATTAACAACTAATTTTTTCGGTCATTAAAATCGATCGCTATTCTAAAATTTTGTTGTAGTGAAATCGTGTTAGTTTCAATCGAAGGACATAAGCGCTCATTTCTTCGTTCGATCCTCACTACAAAAGGCAACTCGAACTTTGTACATTAACGTATGTATAAGTATCGTAGTTGGAAATTGACAACAACAGTATTTCGTTGGTAAAATATCATTTTTCAACTTATATAAAAGCTATTTATGTTATATCCTAAGTGATGACAGGTGTGTTCAAGTTTGAAATTAGTTAAAGATAAATCAAGGTACCTATTATAAGACACAACTCTCTTATTGCTTAAAAGGTACAATAAAAAAAAGTCAAATATAATTATTTTTAAGTCAACAAATAGAGAGAAAAGAAAAAGAGATGGAAAGAGAAAGAGCAAAAAAATGGTTAAATATTGTTGATTTAAGAAAAAATAATTTGTTTACAGACATTATTTTTAAAAAGTATTATTTTTTAAAATACATATAATGTAGACTTCTCTCTTTAAGAATGTAATTAACATTTTAATTATTAATACATGTTTTCAAATCAAAAGATAAAGTTAGACTTGCTATATTATTTAAATTTTATTGAACCTTATTCTATTTGAGATATTAGTACATTTTAATTAACTTTGGGAAGCTCTGATTTGAGAATTTTCATTTATGCTAAAAAAAGTAAAAAGCCTTTACATCCTACTATAGCACCTTAAAAACATGGTATTGTTTTGTAGTATGCTATTATGAGTAGTTCAACGGAAAAAAAAAATTAATAACCTAATTAATTAGTATATCATATGTATTTTCTTTTAAAAAAAGGAAAAATGCTCGATCCAAAAGTATTTTTGTAGCAGTATATCAAAACCTTGCCTTGAGTCAAATTGTTATTACTTGCATCTGTAGCTGCTGGCAGCCAGGTTTGTGGTGAAGTAAAGGGTATTGAGCAATATCAAGTTTATCTTTCTTATAATGTCATTTTTTTCAAAAAATTAAACTGATAAAATAAAATATATGAATGATTATATTTTTAATACATCTTCTCAGACAAAAGTGTTTTTTTAAATTTACATAATTCTTCGCATATTCTTTTTTCTTTTTTTAATTATCTTATACTAAATTTTTTCTTTTGAGAATCAATAAAAAGATCCAAATTTTAAATTTTTTGTTTATAGAGGTTCTAATAATATT
>NC_029792.2:66565049-66574058 GCF_000816755.2 Arachis ipaensis | reverse complement strand
AATGTGAAATAGCACGAAAATAATTAGAATTTTTAGAATTTTCTTTTCAAAAATAAATTAATTCTAATGGTATGTTAGTTGTTGGATAAAATTATATATAGAAATGATCTATAAAATAAATTTTATCTTTTTTTACTCTCTCATACTAAAATCATTCATGTACCTCTTCCTGTCGACTTAAATTTTTAAGAGAAGTAGTATCACGACATGGTATTGAAACTTCAAAGACTTAAAAATCTAGAGTTTAATGCTTGTTAACCCTAAAAAAAGAATTTCAGCGTAAAACTAATAAAAAAATAACAAAAAATTCATGCAAGTCCAAACCACAATTTTGTGTAAGTATTATAAGGTCTCATATCTCTTGAATTAGGCACACTTAATCTCCATTATAATATGCCATCAGAGCCTATCTAATTTAATGTTGTTAGGCCACCAACCTGCAAATGTGCATGCACTAAATGATCATTTTTTGACATGAAGAGAGTGTATTATAAGTCTCATATCTCTCTAGGATAAGGTTTATAGAATATTTATAAGTTTTAAGCATTTTTTACTCATGAGCTAATTTTTCAGGTTAAGTTAGATCCACTTAATCTCAATTCTAATAGACACTAAGTCATACTGAAGGAGCTACAGACACTATACAAAACTCAAACATGGTTTATTTTTTATCCTGTTGTTCTGTATGCAAAGGTAATTAGATGTAGACTTTTGCCATTAAACAACTTCCAAATGAAAATATTATGAAGTATAAATCACGGTTGGGATAATATTAGAATTTGCTGCAGAGAATATAGACGGGAGGGGCTGGTTGCGGCTAATTCAGAGATAATGTGATGTTTAAATCTTCTCAAAAAGATTCGTGTCGAATTTGCAACAATATATACCAGCATTTATTGTGACAATATTAGTATTGTTTTATAGGCAGCAAATCCAATTCTCTATAGTATAACAAAATATTTTAAAGCTGATCTCTATTTTATTAGAAAAAAGGATAAATAAAAAAAAAAACTGAATATTGTTCATATAATTGCATCAAATATAAACTTGAAACAATTACAAAGATGCGATTTTTAATTTGAGGGAGACTAATAGAGTTAATAGGATAAAAATAATAGAAATAGTTAGTTGGATAAGTAAGTGTGTTAGCTCTATAACTCTATTTTGTTTGCTGTGCTTACTATATATAACTTGTTTTGGAGCTGTCATTGCACAGATTATTGTATTCACATTATTACTCTTTAGGTTCAATACTATTTAACTCTTCTACTTTTGATTAACTCCTTCTTCCCTTCATTATGACTATAATTAAGAGTAATTCGAAAATAATCACATTTTATTTTAAAAAAAAAGTATATATGAACAATTTATTATTAGATAAAGTTAAATTCTAGTAAATATTTTTGCTTCATTGATTTCTTAATTCTACAATGTATTATCTTTAATATTTTATTACTTTTCATTAATCATTTAAGTAGCCTACATAGCAATATTGAATTAATACTTGAATTGTCCTAATGAGAACACTTTTAATTTATTAGTTTTTTATTACTTCTGATCCGTTATAATTGTCGAAACTAAATTTTATAAAATCGGTAACACTCCTCTTATTCTATTTGCAAAATTGCCGGCATAAGATAGTTCTCATAAAACACAGAAATAGATCGATATTTCTTTAGTGCTGATATTTAAAAGAACAAAACCTTTGCTAGTGTCAAATTTGTGTTTTCCCCGAACAAAAGTTGAACTGAAACAAAGAAAGCCAATGGGAGTAAATAAGAAATACTTTAACTTGTTGCCCAATGAGAGTAACGTGAAAGCACGCAGTTCTCGTTAATTTGCATCCAATTATTATTCAACTATTTAAATCAACTTGAGTTAATCTAATGATTAACTCCTTAGTCTATTTACGTAAACATTAGAAATTTAAATTTCGTTTTATTAATGTAGTAATTTATTGACAAATGATAAATTCTTAAATCTAACTCTAATTTACAACAAATTAGTTTTTATTCTATTGAATTAAAAAATATTCTATAAGAAAAAAAATTATATATCTATTAAATTTCTCTACGTCTATCTTGATGTTGATCGATGGAATGATGAATTTCTACAAAAGCACCCTAACAAATTGATCAATAATTCAATATCCAATCAACGTTCCCCATTTAGATTCTTTTTTAGGAGAAACTTATAACAATTCGTATATATTGTTGATATATTGTCAGAGATTAAACCGTATAAAGTAGATTACCTATTTATGTATATAAATGCACATAGAATAAAGTACGATTTTTAAATTTTCATGGACTTAGAGCCAACAAGAAGAGGGGGGGAAAGAAAAGCTGAAGAGACCTGAAAAAGCAAACCGTGGAGGGCTTCATGTGCAATACTATTCTTCCATACAAATATAAAGCTATCTATATATGTATCCATAAGTGCTACTGAAGATTTATCCTAGTTATAGGGTGGAATCTAACACATGCGTTTGTTAGATTTTTGGTAAACAAATCAAGTACAAGATATTTCTCTCTCTACTCCCTAGGTTTTTTAATTTTTATATTTGATTTTTTATGGTATTCTCTAATTGCCAAATTAAAGACTAATTTATTATATATTATAATTTTATTTAAAAATTTATTATTAATTTATTAATTATTTCATTCACATGGTAAAATTCGAATCCTGATACTTGTTAAATAAGTGGACAAATGACATTTGATCAATTTAAGTTAGTTAAATTTTTTATTTTTTTTATTTTTTCATGAAGTACACACATCAATTGCCCTAACAGTAATTCCTATTCATTTATATCCAAACAAAAGTGCATTGACATGAGGTTTCTTCATTAATAAAACTATCCCTTGCCAAGCTAAGAATTATGAGTCACATATATGTGTAGGACAAAGCACACCCATGATTGGATAGCAGCTTAATTTTGTACAACTACGAGACAGATTCGCCTTGATTATATTTTATCATCGAGAAGGTTCTCTTATTTATCATGTGCTCAAACTCAAGTAATACATGAATTATTCTTTGAATGTAATTGTAAAATACGAATTTTTTTATATATTTTCTATCCAATTGCTTACATTTTTGTGAAGAATATAAATCTTTTTTTATTAAAAGTTTAGACTTCAATTCTTTGCGTAACATATTTTAAATAAAATAAAATTTTAAATGAAATTTGCATTTATTTACATTTCAAATTTAAGAAGACTCTCAAATGAAATACTTATGTATATCTCACAATTTAATATTTATGTATATACTTCTATCGAGTTGTTTACATTTTTGTGGACGGAAAAAAAGGAATTTCATATAAGATATTATCAGAATTTTTTTATAAAAACGTTCAGACTTCAATCGTTTGTGTCATATATTTTTTTAAATAAAAATCAAATTTTAAACAAGTTAAAATAAATAAATTTGCATTTATTTACATTTCAAATTTAAAACTATAATATTTTAAAAAATATAATTATAATTAAAATAATATTTTTTACTATTTAATAATATTTTTTAATTTAAAAAATAAAAATTTATCAAAATATAAAAAAAATATAATTTTAATTTTAATAACACTTAAATAACTATCGTAATCACAGCATAATTATGGACATGATACACTCCTTCATAAGTTGAAGCCAGTCACCATATTTCACTCAAAAAGTGATAGTATATATTGCATTCACATACATTTCCCATGGATGTTATATATACCGTATGATGTGAATTGAAGCGGTGAATCTAATTGCAATAATTGTATTCTTTATTTCTTTTCTCTCTTTCTTTGGTTGACGTGATTTTTTGTTCTTTTGGTTTTTTTTTTTTTTAAAGGATCAAATTTCGAATTGGAATTAGCTGGGAAAGCATCCAGAAGAGACAAAAAAATTTCCTCATTTTCAAAAGCGTATGTAAAGTTTATACTCTTTTAAAATGCTAGAGAAATAATGTTTTCGATGAACATAATCCATATATATTACAATGAAACTACTCAGAATTATTAATGATAATTTACTATGCGGTTCTGCTAAAGAATTAATTAAAAATAAAGTCAACTCTAGTTAATTAATTAAAAAACAAATTTGTTAAGGATCCGACGGAGTCGGATCCTACGCCCGGAATGGTCCCCGAACCCGGTTATCCGGGTCCGACCCTCTAGAACTCCTAACCAACTTTCGAATTCAAACGTCTCCCTTATCTTAGCCAAACAAGATAAGATAAGATAACTACCATCACCTATAAATAGAGGACCCAGGTCCCTCCAGGTATTCATTCATTCCTCACACCTTATACCTCTTAGATCCATTCTGACTTGAGCGTCGGAGTGTCTTTGCAGGTACCTCCCCCCATTACTCCAGTCAAGTGATCCGGCATCTGCCTCAACCCGCAAGTTCTCGATCCATCTCTCAACCCGTACCAGAGACATCTTGTACATTGGCACCGTCTGTGGGGACTTTGCAACGTTGTGGCACCATGGCGGATAAACCAGAAGAGCAATCATCAAACTCAGATTTTTTGCATGTAACTGAGAGCAAAAAGGAATAATGTTTCCTTAACTTGCATCACCTTTGCATATTTATGCATCCTTTCGCCCTACTCCAACGGCGAAATCCCAAAGGAATAATGTTTCCTTAACTTGCATCACCTTTGCAGGTTTATGCACCCTTTTGCCCTACTCCAACGGCGAAATCCCAAAGGAATAATGTTCCTTAACTTGCATCACCTTTGCAGGGATAACACACCTTCGCTCCTACTCCAATGGCGAAATTCCAAAGGAATAATGTTTTCTTAACTTGCATCACCTTTGCATGTTTATGCACCCTTTCGCCCTACTCCAACGGCGAAATTCCAAAGGAATAATGTTTCCTTAACTTACATCACCTTTGCAGCGATAACACACCTTCGCCCTATTCCAACGGCGAAATCCCAAAGGAACAATGTTACTTGCAATTACCTTCTTAGTGATAACACTCTTTATGCACCCTCGCCATACTCCAACGGTGAAATTCCAAATCCTCTGAGCCCAAAGTCTCGCCTCCCTTTAGTGGGACACCTCCACCTCTTGGACCCTCTCATTCACCACTCCCTCATCCGTCTCTCCAAGCGCCATGGCCCCATCTTCTCCCTCTACTTCGGCTCTATGCCCACCGAGGTTGCTTCTTCTTTTGAACTCTTCAAGCTCTTCCTCCAAACCCACGAGGTCACCTCTTTCAACACTAGGTTCCAAACCTCTGTCATCTGCCGCCTCACCTGTGACAACTCTGTTGCCATGAACCCCCTTCGGACCTTACTAAAAATTCATAAGAAAGCTCATCATGAACGACCTCTTTAAATGCTACCACCGTGGCCAAGCTCAGACCTCTCAGGAGCCAATAGATCAAGAAAGTTCTCAAGGTTCTTGCACAGATACGGGGGACAGCCAAATCGTGGCGGCATGACGGAGAACCTCGAGGAGCAATCCTCCACCCGACACCCCAACTCAAACCCATAAAGCCCAAATCCCAAACTTCAAGATAACACTCCTCCCACCCACGGGAAGATAATAAACGCGACACATAGCCAACCAACCCCAACCCAGCAATAACCAAGAGAGGACAACCGTCCTCCCACTGAAGCCCGGCCACCCGATGGCCTGGGAGAGAAGGCGGTCCAGATAATCCAAGAGTTGTGCCTCAGGGTACAAAACCTCAAAGGCTGAGTCACACCCAAAGAACGGTACCACCCGGAGCATACAAGCCAAGCGACCTCCAGGACCTAATCTCATCGCGATACCAGGAACACCAGGCCCCCTGAGCAACAACACTGCAAACAGCACGATCGCAGCGTTTTCCTAGACCCGAAACACTGACGCGGAGAAGACGACCGACGGCACAATCGGGAGGCCAAACGAGCAGGAAACATGCACGTGATAATGGAAGCCATCCCGTTCACCAAAAAAATCCTTGAGAGCTAAATTCCTGAAGGACTTCAACAAGCCCACTGACATGAAATAGGACGGGACCAACGATCCCCGGGAACATCTAACGGCCTTCGAGGCCAGGATGAACCTGGAAGGAGCTGCCGACATGATCCGGTGTAAGGCCTTCTCGATAACCTTAGCTGGCCGTGCAATCAAATGGTTCAACGCCCTCCCAAACGGGTCCATAGCCAGCTTCCACGATATCACCAGAAAGTTCATGGCCCAGTTCACTATCAAAATCACCAAAGCTAAACACCCCATTAGCTTGTTCGGAATTACCCAAAGACAAGATGAATCTACGAGAAAATACCTGACGGTCGACGGACTCACGGACTCAGTCGCGAGCCTCTGCCTCACCAATGGACTTATGAATGAGGACTTCTGAAAGTATCTCACCGCAAAGCTAGTCTGGACTATGCACGAGATTCAGAGCGTCGCTAAGGATTACATAAACGATGAGGAGGTGAGCCAAGTCGTGGCGGTCAATAAACGGCAGAACGGCAGTACGACACCTTGCCAAAACACCCCACCAAAAGAAAACAAAAAGGAACATTCCAAACCGACAAATGCTCAAATTACACCCTCTTGTTAGCTCCCATCACCGAGATCTACCACCAAATAGCTGACCGAGACATCCTTCCGAAGGCCCGACCACTTAAAGAAAGAACGGGCGGCAACAAGAATTTATATTGTGACTACCACCGAGGATACGGGCACAGAACACAGCACTGCATCGACTTAAAAGACGCTCTGGAGCAAGCCATACGAGACAGCAAGCTCTCCGAGTTCGCCAAGATCATTAGGGAGTCGAAGCGCACAGAAAGAGACAGATCACCAAAGAGGGAAGGACGCAACCCAAGGACACAAAGACAATCCCCTTGGGAAAGTTCAGAAACAGACCCGACCATAGTCGTCAACGTCATAACAAGCAAGGATAAGCCGGAAAAGTCGAAATCAGCACTAAAAAAGAACCTCAAGGTCCTGGCAGTCAGAAACCAAACCCCGACAATCATCACCAATAATGCGATAACATTCTCCCCCGAGGACTGCCAATACGGCACCTCGGCGAAAGATGCCCCCTTCGTTATCTCCGCAAAGATAGGAACTGGGCTGGTCAGAAGAATACTACTTGACACATGAGCAGATTCCAACATCCTCTTCAGGGGATCCTTCGACAAACTCGGGCTCCAAAACAAAAACCTACAAACCCACCATAATGGGGTAACCGGGCTCGGGGATAACTTCCTCCAACCGGACGGCACCATCACACTTCCCTTCACCATCGGAGCTGGGAACCAAAGAAAGACCATCCTCTCCGAATTTGTCATCCTCAAGAACTCCACCACCTACAAACATCATCCTCGGGAGAAAGACCATTAACAACCTCTCGGCGGTCATCTTCACCAAATTCTTACTCATGAAGTTCCAAGCCGATGACGGCACTATCGGCACAATACATAGAGACCGGAAAGTCGCGGTAGAGTGTGAGAACACTAGCTCGACCCTCCGCAAGAGATCCCGAGATGCGGCAGGCATCTTCCTCGCCGACCTCGATGCACGCCAAGACCAAAGTCCGCGCAGAACCGTGCGAGAAAACGACAAAGAGGCAGAGTGGGACCTTGCAGACAAGGTCAGGAGCATAGCACACCTACGGGAGCTAGCCCTAAAACAAAGAATAAGTCTAAGGTACAATGGCACCGAGGCCAACAAAACGGATATCCAAATAAGTAAACGGCTACACGGGAATCGATCACCCCGAGGCCAACAAAACGGATATCTAAATAATAAAACGGATATCCAAATAAGTGAAAAGGCTACTCGGGAATCGATCACCCAAAAGCCAACAAACGGATATCCGAATAACAAAACGGATATCCAAATAAGTAAACGGCTACAAGGGAATCGATTACCGCGAGGCCAACAAAATGGATATCCAAATAAGCAAACGGCTACACGAGAATCGATTACCCCGAGGCCAACAAAACGGATATCCAAATAATAAAACGGATATCCAAATAAGTGAAAAGGCTACCCGGGAATCGATCACCCAGAAGCCAACAAATGGATATCCGAATAACAAAACGGATATCCAAACGGCTACACGGGAATCGATTACCCACGGATATCCAAATAAGTAAACGGCTACACGGGAATCGATTACCCACGGATATCCAAATAAGTGAACGGCTACCCGGGAATCGATCACTCCGAAGCCAATAAAACAGATATCTAAATAACAAAACGGATATCCAAATAACAAAAATAGTGACTCGTGAATCGATCACCCGCAAAGCCAACAAAACGAAAATCCAAATAAGCTAAATAAACAAAGTCTTGAAATCGGCCCACCAAGAGGCCTAAAATAAGTTCACAATAACAACCCAAAAAAGGCCACACAAAACAAGCATGAGCTGACGGTCTTCCAACTTGCGGAAAGCCATACTGACCAACATCCTACCAATAAATGCAGGATGATGTCATTGAGAATCGGACTCCCCAACGACTTAGCATTGAGACCAATAAAGCATACTCTCATGCTCCGGGGACAACTGTTCCAGACCCGATCTCCGGGCCCTTCTTCAGAACGGTCATCAAACCCGGCATGTGATGAGACGCCCAAACAACGTGCTCCTCGCTTGACCATGAAACGGCCAGGAACTCCCCAAATCCTCGACCTCGACTGGAAAAACCAAATAAATGATATCCTTGCCAAACCACAAACGGCGAGGAAAAGGTTCCTCCAGCGATGAGACCGAGCACCCTCACTCTCTCGCTCCGGGGGCAATTGTTACGGATCCGACCCACGGATCCTATGCCCGGAATGGTCCCCGAACCCGGTTACCCGGGTCCGACCCTCTAGAGCTCCTAACCAACTTTCGAATTCAAACGTCTCCCTTATCTTAGCCAAACAAGATAAGATAAGATAACTACCATCACCTATAAATAGAGGACCCAGGTCCCTCCAGGTATTCATTCATTTCTCACACCTTATACCTCTTAGATCCATTCTGACTTGAGCGTCGGAGTGTCTTTGCAGGTAC
>NC_029792.2:66560977-66564989 GCF_000816755.2 Arachis ipaensis | reverse complement strand
CATATATCTTATATACTTTTAACTTTTTATTATTTGATGAATAATCCTATAATATATTGGATAGCTTAAGAATAAAAAATGGCCTTTAATAAACGCTTTAAATGCATAAAATTCCTCATACATACGTCAATTATATAAGCAAAGACAAGAGTTGGTTCACTAGTTATCTCTTTGAATGTATCATTAAGACTACGTTTAATTTATCTTCTCTATTCTACAATGTTAGGTTGGTCTTTTAAAAGATTAAAAGTATTTTAGATTAATTATAATTTCATAACTTTAGTATAAAACAAAATCTTCATTTTTACATTCATTACATTTTCTTTTATTTTTTCTTCCCGCCTACTATTCAGGATTTCGCCCCAACTAATATTCGGTTTTAATGGATGAGCTTTTTTAATGGAAATATCGCTGAAAAACCAACAGTAGTGCATACATATAACCTCCACGCCATGTTTCTGAATCATTCCTTCCCAATCTATACATAGATTTATCATATATAGACATTTCACCACAGATATCAATTGTATAAAATTGATAATTATTTAATATATATCTCAGGCAATCTAACTTTTCTCATAGATCAATTTAGTGTGGTATTAATTTCAAACCCTAAATAATTTAAAAAAAAAAAAAACAGAAAAGGTGTAAAAATGGGCTAGGAAACTATGAATCCTAAATCTCATGAATTGATTTCTAATAGCAGAGGTCGGATATGTTGGAATAAATTAATTTCACTTCTCACCATGTCCTTAAGAGTTCGGTTCCTTCGCTCTGCAACACCATTCATGCTAGGTTTGCCTGGCATAGTGTATTGCGAAACAATACCACACTCCTCTAGGAAAAGAGCAAAAGGCCCGGAACATTGCTCACCTGAACCATCATATCTTCTGTAGTATTCACCACCACGATCAGATTTGACAGCTTTAATTTTCTTTCCAAGTTGAAGTTCAACTTTAACTTTGAAAGACTTGAAACCATCCAAGGCTTGGGACTTTTCATGAATTAAATATAGATACCCGTAATGAGAGTAATCATCTATGAACGTAATAAAGTACCGTTATCCATTCCAAGAGACAGTAGGGAATGGGCCACATATATCGGTATGTATCAGTTCTAAGACATTTTTAGCTCTCTCGGCACCTAATTTCCTTTCGTTTGTCCTTTTCCCGTTTATGCACTCAATGCAGACTTCAAAGTCCACCAAATTTAGGGGTCCAAGAATTCCATCCGACACGAGCCTCTGAATTGTCTGTTTAGAGATGTGACCTAGGCGCTTGTGCCATAATGATGCCGAATTCTCATTTAGTTTTCGTTTTATACCTGTTTACAGTATTTCATTATTATAGGAATTTAATTCAAGCCTATATAGATTATCCACCAAATGACCAGAGCAAATATTATTCGAATTATAGAAAAGACTGACTTTATTGTCTCTGAACGAACAAAAATAACCTGATTTGTCCAAACGAGAAACAGAAACTAAATTTCATCTAAATGACGATACATATAATTGTCTTTAATAAATCCAAGTAAAATTCACTCATGGAACATAATCTAAAGGTTCCTATAACTTCGACTGCAGCTATATTGCCGTTTTCCACATAGATGTAATTTTCAGCATCACTTGGCAGTCGGCTCCACAGGCAACCCTGCATAGTAACAATTACATGAGTAGTAGCAACAGAATCTACCCACCAAGTATCAACAGGTGCATAACTTAAACTAGCCTCAGAATAAACGAAAGTAAGAATTATACCCTTCTTTACACGCCAGGTGGCATATTTGGTACAATCCTTCTTCATGTGTCCCACCTTCTTACAGAAGAAACAAGTTGAAACTTGATCTTGTTTCTTAGCCTTTTTCTGTTGAGAAGGCACATTCGCAGTAGTATCACGCTTTCTTTTATACTGAGAAGATGAAACCATGTGAGCACTTTCAGTCTTATCTTGCACACAGTGAGATATAAGCTCATTTAAGGACTAAGTGTCCTTCAGAGTATTATAACTTACTTTGAATTGCCCAAAGTGTGCAGGAAGGAAAATCAAAATGAAATACACGAGTAAATCTTCAGAAAACTCTAACTTTAGTGCTTTCAATTTTGAAGCAAGATGAGACATTTCCATAATGTACTCCCTTATGTTCCCTTTACCCTTATACCTCATGGAGACAAGTTTGCTCAAAGGACTACTTGTCTCTGCCTTTTCATTCTTAGTAAAGAATTTTTCAACATCTTTTAGGAACTGTTTGGCATCTTTATCCTTAGTAATTGAACCCCAAAACGCCTCAGGAATTGAGCATTTCATGATCATAATGCTCATTCGATTGGATCTCTCCCACTTCTCTATTTTAACCTCATTGAGATTTTCCGGAGTGGAAGTGGGTTTTTCCTCTCGAAGAGCTATATCTAGATCCATACAACCGAGAACAATCTCCACGGTATCCTTCTAAACTTTAAAGTTTGAACCATTCAGCATAGGAATACTGCTAATTTGTGCAGAAATATTTGTAGCTAAAGCTATAGTTTTTGCATTAGAACAAAAAAACATGCAGTAAACATTAGTTAAATAATGGAAAAAATCCATATTGAGATATCTAGAACAACATTAATTTTCAATCTTTGGATAGAAAATTAATTGTAAGTGATACTCTCATTGCAGTAACCAAATATTGTCGAAATTCCTGTCACACATTAAGCCTTTCTTTGGACCGACTTAATGCGCACATGGAAACTTAAACTTCGCAACCTATTTATTACCGCATATATTTTCTATTAATTGGCCAAACAATAACCTTTCTTTGGGCCGATTATTGACCGCATAATTAATAGAAAATAAACAAAAGTGTGCAATGCTTATTATTTGGCCAAACAATAAATTTCCTTTGGGCCGATTATTGTTTGCATAAATAATAAACATTGCTTTATTCTTAATTAGTTACCCAAATATTTATTTACCATTAATATGTGTATGTAATTCGGCCAAATATAGGCCTTCCTTTGGACCGACTAATATTCGCATGAATTACATATCACCATATTCCTAATGTTTTAAATAAATCAATTTTCACAAAAGAGGCTACTTTGACAGCATAATGTTCAATCAATTTATTCCAAAACCAAATCTTTATAAAATAGATGGGTATACTAATCCAAATTGTTACTAATTTTCTTATGTAACAATAAAAAAATATTTTATGTAACAAAATTAAAATGCTTAAATAGGATAAAATCAATAGACACAATATAAAATAATCATATAATATTGTGTGACCTCCTTAGTTATACACATATTTGAATACGAAAATTTGCTAATATTATTGTGAAACAAAATTAAATTCACAATATATCATAATAGGAATTAAATTTTTCATAAAATAAATATGTATAATACCAAAACAATAACAAAATAAAATTTAATCCTTAATATTCTTTAACTTTATACATATAGACGTACCGAAATTATATATGTATAAAATCTAAATCCACATTAAATTAAAAGAGATTAGTCTTCGATCCAAAACCAAATTCCATATATTTAACAATTTATTATCAATTGTTTTATTCTTTATATATAAAAAAAAGACAAATCCATGAAACAAACAATAATGAAAGGGTGCACGATCCTTATCCACACATATATGTTGCTTTACTCATGTGTCAAAGGCGCAGTACATTCACATGTACAAAATACATCAAAAAATAAATCAATATATATAGAAGGCACTTTAATTTATAAAGTCAATGTATACACATTAAAACAAATAACAAATTCACCGGATCCATAAAATTGAATTCGATCTAAATACAGAGCAACAACGCAAATGTGTTTTGATCCAGTGAAATTAAATTAAAAAAAAAAAACTTAATATTTACGATGACTCAATTATGGAAGGCTCTGATACTACTTATTGGAATAAATTAATTTCAATAAGTCAGATCATCCATATTGAATCATCAAAATATATATCATACTCGAATGCAGAAGCGTATCTGAGTTCATAAACATGAATC